>NW_025776464.1:157500-322642 GCF_021130785.1 Homalodisca vitripennis
AAAAAGGGGGGAAAAACCCAAAAAACCCCCCCCGGGGGGGGGGAAAGGGGCCCCCCCCCCTGGGTTTTCCCCCCGGGGGGGTTTTTTTTTTTGGTTTTTTGGAAAAAAATTTTTTTTTTGGAAAAACCCTTAAATTTCCCTTTTTTTTAAATTCTTTTTTTTTTTTTAAAAAAATTTTTTTTTTTTTAAAAAAAATTCCTTTTTTAAATTTTAAAAAAAAAGGGGGATTTTTTTAAAAAAATTTTTGGGTTTTTTTTTAAAAAAACCTTTTTTTTTAAATTTTTTAAAAAATTTTTTTTCCCCCCCGGGGGAAAAAAAATGGCTTTTTTCCCCCCCCCCCCCCCCCTTTTTTTTTTGGGGTTTTTTTGCCGGGGGGGGTTAAACCCCTTTTTTTTGGGGGGGTTTTCCCCGGGGCCCCCCTTTTTTTTTGGGGGGTTTTAAAAGGGGGGGAAAAGGGGGGCCCCCGGGGGGGGGGGGTTTGGGAATTTCCCCGGGAAAAAAAAGGCCTTTTTTTAAATTTTTCCCCTTCCCCCCAAAAAGGGGCCCCGGGGGGTTTTTAAAAACCCAAATTTTTTTTTTTGGGTTTTAAAAGGGGAAAATTTCCCCCCCCCGGCCCCCGTTTTTCAATTTTTTTTTTAAAAATTTTCCCCCAAAAAAAAATTAAGGGGGTTTGGGGTTCCCAAAAATTCCCCAAAATTTTTTTTTTTAAAATTTTTTAAAAAAAAACCCACCTTTTTGGGGGGGGGGGGGCCCAAGGGCCAAAAAAAATTTTTTTTTTTATTTTAAAAAAAATAAACCCCGGGTTGGGTAAAGGGGGGGGGGGTTTAAAAAAATTTTTTTTTTTTTCTTCCCCCCCCTTTTTTAAAGGGTTAAAAAGGGGGGCAAGGGGTTTAAAATTTAACAAGGGGGGGGTTGGGGGGGGGGGGGTTTTTCAGAGGTTTGGGGGGGGGGAAAAAAAATTAATTTGGGGGGGGGAACGGGGGGGGGGGGCCCCCCCCCCGGGGGGGTAAAATTTTTAAAAAAAGGGGAAAGGGGGAAAATTTGGGGGGGAAAGGGGCCCCCCCCCCCCAAAAAAAAAATTTTTGGGAAAGGGCCGGGGGGGGGACCAAAACTGGGGGGCCCCGGACCAAGGAAACCCGGGAAAAATTTTAAAAAAAACCGGAAAAACTGGCCTTTAAAATTCAAACCGGGCTAAAAAATTTTTTTGGGGGACTTTTAAAAAGGGGACAGGGCCCAAAAAAAAGGGGGGGGAAAAAAAACCCCGGGGGGGAAAAACAAACCGGTTTTACGGGGGCCGGTTTACCGGGCTTCAAAACGGGGGGCAAAAAGGGGGTTCCTTTACGGGGTTTTAAAAAGGGGGTTAAAGGGGGCCCCCAAAGGGGAACATGGACGTGGACTACAGTGTCACAGAGGCTTCAGGCATGGACGTGGCCTACAGTTTCACAGAGGGTTCAAGCATGGACATGGACTGCAGTGTTTGCAGAGGTTTTAAACATGGACGTAGACTGCAGTGTTACAGAGGTTTCGGGTCTTTTTCGTTTAAGGGCCAGCACAAAAAGACCCCAGCTTGCCTATTCAAAAACTCAGATCACGCGATGCTTGCCCGCTTCGCAGCGCTTTTGCCGCCGTTTGTTTTTTTAGAAAAAAAGATTAACTCAAGCTTGCAAAGTCCAAGCCCAGATCAACTCACCACGCTTTATTGAACAAGAAAAACAAAGTATAACTAACTCATGAAAAAAATTTAAGTAATTGAGAGCAAAACTTATTGTTCTGGAGGCCAATACCAATTGATATCCCTCCAAATGGCATCACACAAATCAACGTCTTTGTTCCTCTTCCTCCACATAAACTCACATAGATAGGAATCAACGTGGACTACGGCTCGTTCCACATTCCCACCTGTTGCTGCGTTTGGCAAACGCCCACATACATTTCAACAGACTGCGAGTTAGCACCAGTAACTGGGTCGACGAAATTTTCACTGTCATTAACAGTTAGGTGCTGGAAATTCATACCTGGCATATTTGGTATAACCATTTGTATGATCTCCATAAAATCAGAAATAATTGTCGTACCTGGCAAAATCGAGTCTAATACAAAACTCCAATGTTGCAGGTGTTCTGTCCAGGTATTGCATACAAGAAGCAATCTAGAGTCTCGCGACAAATACCACCAAAAACCCACAGTTGTGGGTATACTCTCCCAACTTGATGTTTGCGCCTGGAGAACAGGATTCATCAATTTCTACAGTACAACCTGGACTACCAATCTCTATTGGGTTGTGTAGTAAGGAGTTTACCACAAACCTCCCTTAGGTAGTTTTTCCAATTTGTTGTACTTTCATTGGCCATCTCCAATTCTTTGTTGCAATATTTTGTTGTTGTATACTCTTGGGCCCATGAGTAGACGAACAAAAAAAAATTTTTTTTTACAAGGGGCAAAAAAACGCTGCGGTTATCGCCCTCAAGCAAGAATTGACAATCTGCTCGTATTTGGTGGTGTCAAGTAGGTAAATAAAGATTACACTGTATATAACAAAAGTAATTGGAATCACAAGCAGGTGGGTAAATCATTTATACTTAAAACTAGATAACAATAAATGTAACAAGGGAAAGACTGTAGAGAGGTCATAAACCCATATAAAGGCTAAAAAGATAAATAGAACATAAATAAGGACAAGTTACATAACATTAATTAAATAAACTATAAAAGCTTAACACATTTTCCTGCCACCAAGGTAGCTGTAAAGGGGCTAAATTGGCAGCTGTCATGATAATGATAAATAAAAATTAAATAATAAAATTCATTAATATTAACAACAATGGATAATCAGAATAAATCCAAGAATGGATAATCATGTGAAATTCTGTCAAATGCCTTGCTAAGATCCAAAAGTATCCAGACCTTTTTCTGAATTATCAATGGAATCTATTACTGATTCTATGAATTCCAATGCTGCTGTTTTGACTGACTTGCCTTTTCCGAAGTCATGTTGAAAAGAGTCCAGCAACTGATTTTTTTCAGTAATCAAGTAATTGGTCTGACATAGCGCGTTCATACATTTTTGAAAATGCTGGCAGTAAGTAAGGCAGTTGGACGATAACTATCCATCTCATTTTTACATTTTTTATGTGAATTGGTATAAATTTTAGCTATTTTTAATTGTTTTGGAAATGTCCCAGTAATTAATTAGGAGTTTAATAGGTGCAATAGTGGTTGTAACAGAGAGTCTTAGCTTTTTTAATAATGGCTAATGGTACATCGTCCATACCCACAGCTTTATTTGTTTTCAGACTTAAAATGATATCATCTAGGGTCTTGTAATCAATTTCCTTGCACCGGAACAGCTTACTATTACTGTGGTCTGCCTCAGAGGTGTTTTGAGAGCGGAAGCTCTTTTGTAAATTTTAATTTTTTGTAAAATGATTAAGAAAAAGTTCACTTATTTTATCAGGATTAGTGTAAAGCTTTCCGTCATTATTTCCAACCTCTCTATTAATAATTTTCCAAATATCACCAATTACATTTTTTTATGTTAGAATTTTGTGGTCATAGAATGCTTTTTGTTTTGGTAATATTTTTCTTTTAAATTCAATGTTTTTCTGTTTTATGCTATCCTACATATTTTTGTTTTTTTGGTAGTCGTGCCAAATTACTTTGAGTGATTAAGTCAGCATTATCCAATTTCAGGTCATCTGTAATCCAAGATTGTTGGTTGACATTTTTACTAACTAATAATTTGGGAAAACAAATATTAAAGTGATATAGGAAAATGTTGTTAAACATTCCAAATTATATTACAAACATCAGAGGTATATACATCAAACTATAATTCATTACTCAGAGCTATCAGAAAATTTGAAATATTTTCTTCTGAAAAATGTCTAGAATATTGAAAAATAAATTTTTTTCTTTTTTGTTCTCATGAGCACCTACATTGATTTCGATTAATTGAGCATCATGATCGGATAGTTGTGTATTAATACCAACTATCTTTATTAATGAAATATCAATGTTAGTAAAAGCATTATCAATAACAGTTTCTTATTGTTCTGTTAAACGGTTTGGATAGTCTACAAGATAATAACAGCCGTAGTTGGTTAGTATATTACTTACTTCCCTACTAGTACATGTATTCTTAGTCATATCTATATTAAAATCCTCCAATAATCATTATATCATTATATTTAGAACATAGAGCTTCCAATATTAAATTTAGTTTGTTAACAAAAATACACTAATTTAAAGTAATTGGCGATCTAAAAAATCCCAACAACAGCATGTTTCTATTCTTTTCTACATATGCCAACATACAAAACTTCAAAAATTTTGTCTTCCATCTGCTCTGAAACTATTTTAAGATTTACTGACTTAAAATTTTAAAAGGTTTTTCTTTGCAAGTATCATTACACCTCTTCCTTGGAAGTTTTCTTTAGTGTAATAAGATTATATGCCATAATTTTGAATATTGATATGGCCTATTAGACTTGAGCTCACTTTATGTTTGGTGAGAACTACTAAGTCTGGATTAAGATTTTCTAGTCTGATTTGCAATGATTCAAGAACAGAAGGAAGATGTCTAATATTTTGATGCAGTCTAATGCTTAATGTTTTGATATATCAATTTGGTTATTATATTTAAATTTTCGCACAAAGGCCGAACTCAACTGAATGCTTTAAAATACACAAAATACTACTTTAAGCCAGAAACAGTATTTAAAACATTTGAATGGGTCCGCGTTAAAACGTTCCAAGCGACAAAATATCCAAAGTGGAGTTTTTCAGTGTAAAACGTTCTAGACGACATCCTCTACACATCGGTATATTTAATGTTGAAATATTTTAGGTTGGTACCACAAAAAATCGTCTGCTGAACTGAGGTATTTTTTGAAGACGCCACGCGCCGCGTGGGTACAAAACGTTCTAACCGCCGCGCCATGGCCGCTCGGCGACGTTAATCATGTGAAAAGTGGTAAGAAACGTAAACTTAACGTTCAAAGTTGGAATAGTAAGGTACGTAAAGATGCCAAGGACCACGGGGAGCCGTATATTTCAAAAAACAAGAAGCCTGTCCCTGGAAAATTGCCACCAGGCGAGGTAAGTTGTAAAACGTTCTAAACGCCATTGTCTCGATATCTCGATATAAGCACTTGCTGCTGAAAAATGTATGTGGAAAAACTAACCCAAGACTACCACACACCGATTTTCTTCAAATTTGGGCAAACCACCCATAAAAATAAGTTTTTAATTTTTAAAATAAAATTTTCTCTAACGATTTAGATTATACTTATATATTTTATAGAGCAAAAAATACCTAAGATTACGCTGCAAAATCGCATATCTGTAAAAATAGCTCTTCAGTTTACATTTGTATGAAAAATGTACAAAAGTTATTGTTCCTGTAAGCTTATATTATCATACAAGAATGTTAAAAAAAATTTAAAAATCATATTTTTAAATATTAATTTGTGAAATGAATCGTATAAAATATACTTATGCGATTTTTTTCAGGCAAGGGTCTGCTCATGCCAATTTCAATGTGGTGAACTTACCCACGATGAAAAGAAGAAGCTGTTAGTGGAGTTCTACAAGCTGGACTACAACAAACAAACACCATTTTTAGCCAACGCTTGCACAAAGGTGGTGAACATTGCTCGGCGAAGGGTGAGTAAATATATTTCTAATAGCATTGGAATTTGATGAAGTCCTAATATCAAAAGATCATTTGATTATTTGGTCTGACTCATGCAGTGGCTAAAACAAAAACTTTTTTTACAGATCTGCTTATACCAACACCTGGTGCAGAATGGTACATTTAAATTAATCGATCACAAATTTCCAGAAGTTGGGCACACATATCTGGACTCAGACCGAGATTTTGGTATCATCGAAAAGAACCTGCGCAAACATGAAACCATCTTTACGCCAGAGGAATATAGAAATGTGATTGCCAAATCCAATAAAAAAAATCTTGTTATCGACGTGACACTGGTGCCTTGCATTTCAACATGGATTTCCTGACATTTAAAGCGAAACAAACTATTCCTCCTACAATAAGATGCTTCGTCACACAGATATTTTATAATATCCTAAATCACGGTCGTTGTCCTCGGTGGCTTTTTTATACTTTGAGTATGTTGTATAGGATGGTATACCTACCATCTTCACCAAATTTCAGCCTGTTATTTAAAATCCAGGTTGATGTTTCTTTTGTACAAATGTCCTGGTCTACATTTATATTTAATTGTTTCAGGAAAAGAAGTAATAAAGAGATGGGGCAATCTTCGGGACGCATTCTCGAAGTCGAAGAAGAAACTAGCAGAGTGTAAGAAAAGTTGAGCTAGTGCCCATAATATTAAGAAATACATCTACGCTGACCAGATGCAATTTTTAAATAAATTATACCAGTCAAGGGAAGTTGCAGAAAGTTTAGAATTTTAGAACAGACAACAATGAAGACAAAGCTGATAATAATCTACCCGAAGCCCAACAACCCCCAAGAAGCCTACCTTTACGGAGCCCAAACCGCGAGAAAACAAAAGACGTCGTCAGCCTGATGAGGTTGAACTCAAAATGATAAAAACATTAGAAGAACAAAGTCCTCATATTTCATATATTCAAGTACTTCTGCCGCATTTGCACAAGTTCGATGACAGTGAAATTCTTGAATTCCAAATGGGTGTTTTGGATGTAATGAAAAAAATAGACAATAAACGCAAACAAACTGCTCAACTTCAACTACTTCCCCCGCCAACATCTTCCTATTATCCGAACAACTATCCCTTTCCACAGTATCAATCATGTCGCACTTCCCAATTGTCTTATCCCAACCAATTCATCGTAAATAACAGCCTCCAATCACAACAACCCCACAACCACCCCAAATTCATCAATTGCACGAAAATCGAAATCAAAATCCACAAAATCCCAATAACAGCGATTCAAACCACCAGCAGGCACGCTCTTCGAAAAGGACAGCCACTTGAACATCAACAACAAATTGCACAATACTATCAAGATTTTGGCCACACGTCAGCAACCACATCTCCAGAGAACTATCCATCGGCGAGCCCTTCTCCAGCTGAATCTCCTATTCAGAAGCCAGTTATGACTTTAATTAATTAGTTACATCAAGTTTTTATCATATCTAAAGTATTCGGTTTCAAGGTAACATGTAAAAAAATTAAATTAATATTAAAAAAATAACTTGTGCGTTTATTTGTTTTCTACACTTTCTTGAATGGCTATTTGTACCATTTTAAAATGATATCTAAAAAATTGCACTTTTCAATACCTACTTACCTAAAAGTTGTTTCAAAAATCAGTTCCAAAATCATAGATAAAAAAAATCTCGGAATCCTGGACTTCTTATTTTATTGTTGTAAGAATCTTTTGGTTTTATTTATTATAGATTATAAATAAATGTTACAAAAATATGTAATCACTAATGTTCAGTAGGCCTACATTTGAAATATCAATGAAAAGTGTCAGGTATATATTTTGAGTTACTACTTACCTCAATGTTAGAGCAAGCCTTTCTCTTGAAGTAATAGAGTTTCTCATTTTAGTATTCTGATGTTGAATTTCATTTTTCAACTTATCATGGAGTTTGTCAAAGGATTCAATGAACATTCTGAACAAGTTAAAAAACTTACAACTATCAAGCCTTAGTTCTTCAAAAAGAGTGTAAAATGTCCCCGTGTATTCTCTGCTTTGATTGATAGGATGAATCCAACACTTGCGCTCAACATTTGAAGGGTACAAGGAAAAAAGGAGCTAAGTTAATTTTTTTCAAAGTTGGTTTATGATGCCATTCGACAGATTCGCTTGATAGTTTTTCTTGTATAAAAAATATTACAGGGAAGAAACGAGCTTAGTCCCTTCAAATTAGCTAATGAAAAAACAGCGTACAGGAAAAAAGGGGGCTAAGTAAGTTTGCTACAGGGAAAAAAGGAGGCAAGTCAACCATTAGTCACGTGACCAGTGACAAGCCCGCCATTCGCGTTTAGAGATGCGCTAAACGATTACTTTGCCGTACCGATTACAACGATTACTGGTACAGCTTGGTACCAGTTACTTTTAGTGATTACTTTGTAATCGCGATTACTCTTGCGGACACAACTGCTATCGTAGACTGGGGAACCAGGAATCCGTTTTTGTCCGCCTGTTCCAACGAATACGATTACATCCTGTACTCACGTTTCCACCCACGACTCAGTCTGCATTCGTCATTTGGTGCATTGACCCCTATTTCAGTTCAGCAGGTTACAAAGGATGGGGGGAGGAGGTTGGTTGGGGTTTCCAGGAATATGTCTTAGTCATCAGCGCAGCAACCAGATTGGTCGGTTACTCGGTTTATCCCGCGCCCCTTAGGAGGGGGAACTAAACGAATTCCCGTTCCATAAAGTTCCATTATATTTTCATTTCGTCGTCAATATAAGTATACTTCTTGGCTCTCTTGTGGTAAACGTGTAGTAAGCTTAGATTGTAAAACATATTGTGTGTTGTGCAATGTTTATAAAGTGTTAGTTAGTTGCATGGTTATTTCATTGTGTAATAAAGTGTTGTTTGAAATTAAATGGAGCCTCCAGCAGCAAAACGTAAGAAGACGAGTGAGATTTGGAACTTTTTTGATCCAGTAGGTACAAATCAAGCAATTTGTAAGCTTTGTAAAAGGAAATTTTCTTTTACTGGTTCTATTTCTAATTTAAAAAAACATATGGGAAGGAAGCATCCAACAGTTTCATTGCCTGCCGCAACAGTAGAGTTACCAGCTACCAGTAATGAAGACAGAACTAACGTTATTACTGAAGAGACACCTATAGTTATCGAGTTTTCACAATCTCAGCCAGTAGAGCTTCCCGACACAGCTAGACTGTTGCCTTCAGTGATGTTTCCGAGTACGAGTACAATAACAAGTAATGCCGGGTCCACACCAAACCAACAAAAGAAAAACAAAACAGCAACTCAATGTTTCCCAACATTTTTGAAACAAAAGCGAAACATTTCGGCAACAATTTTGTTTTGTTTGTGTTTTCAACAACTTTTTGTTTTCCCGTCGCCTGGCGGTAAAGATCAAACTGTTGCTGTTTTGTTTGTGTTTCTGGCAACTTTGTTGGTCTAGTGTGTACGCTTTCCACAGGAAGAAAACAAAAACTTAAAATTTGTGGTTCAGTTTGTCTCGTGCTGTGTGCAAAATGACTTCATCGGGAAAAGCAATAAAATGGAGTGTTGAAAATACATGTAAATTAATCGAACTTTATAGAGAAAGTAAATTGTTATGGGATGCCCGACACCCTGATTATAAAAATCGTTATAAAAAGGCAGACGCCTTAAAGGAAATAGGAATATTGTGTAATGTTTCTTCAGAGGAAGTAGACAGAAAGATAAAAAACATCAATACCCAGTACCAAAGAGAATACAGAAATTATCAGTTATTGAAAAAATCCGGAGCTGGTAAAACTTTCGTTTCGAAGTGGTTTGGTTATTCACTATTAAGTTTCTTAAAAGATAAAAACAAGCCAAGACCAAGTGGGAATATAGGCGGATTATCGAATACACAGGTAGATATTTATTTATTTATTTTTATTTATTAGATATAAAATTTACATATATTTATGCATTATTTATTTACTTATATTTATTCATTATACATTCTATCATTTTATCCTTAAAAATCAGTACTTTTGCTCAATAGATTAACAAAATTTTAACTGCCATGGAACTTGTTATTAGTTATTAATAATTAGAATAATAAATCATTAAATCAATTAAAAAATCATTTTCCCCTAAAAAATCAGTACTTTTGCTCAATAGATTAACAAAATTTTAACTGCCATGGAACTTGACCTTGCTCAGACATAAAATATTCAGCAAATTCTTTTCTTATTTCCATAGCTTCTACAGATGATTTTCTTGCAGTCTGTTGTAGATTAAAAAACGACTGTAAAGTTTGTTGATCTTTTCTCCATGCGCCATCTTCTAGTGTACCACTATCAATATGTTCTACATCAAAGCTGTTTTGGTGGATTATATTTATTTTTCGACAAGACACACCTTAGATAATTATGCAAACAAATGCATGCCAAAGTCACTTTTTCTACCTTTTCTGGTTGTAACAGCATTGGTTTGCGAAACACTCGAAACACAGACGCTAAAATGCCAAACACATTTTCAACTATTCTTCGAGCACGTGAAATTCGGTAATTGAAGACACGTTCTATTGACCCCTTATCTTGATGGCCGCTATATGGTTTCATAATGCATGGTTTAAGGGGGAAAGCATCATCTGCGACTAAAACATAAGGACTTTCTTTGTCCCTTCCAAGAAGAACACGTTTTTGTGGCAAATTTAGTTTTTCCTTCAACCAATAGTTTGTAAAATGGCGTATTTTTAAAAACACCTCCGTCAGAGATTCGTCCTTGACAACCAACGTTTGCATACAGAAAATTATAATTTGCGTCAACAACAGCAAAAAGAACTACACTGAATGTTCCTTTATAGTTAAAAAATTCACTGCCACTGAATGTAGGTGCCTCGATTACAATGTGCTTTCCGTCCATTGCGCCTATGCAATGTGGAAAGTGCCAAATCTTGTTGAAATCATCGCTAACTTTTTCCCATTCCTCTTCACTTTTAGGAGTCTGAAATAAAATACAAATTAAATTTAATTGAAAGTTCTTATTATATATTTTTTTTTAATATACATTTTTTTAATATATTTTTATGCAGTTTTTAATAACATACATTCTTTACTTTACAGGAAAGTGATGATTCAGACAGTGATGAAGAGGCAAAAGAATCCGAAACAAATGACGATGATACCGCTAGCGTCAGCCAGAGTACAAGTAATATGGGAGAATTACAAGAAAGCTACGAAGATTTTGCAGGCTCAAAAGGAAAATTACTGATAAAAACACCAAAAGCTTAAAAGCAAAATCTACCACACCAAAGAAAAGAGTTCTAACCACTAGTGAGAAGCAAAATGCAGAAGTTTATGGAATGCTACAAGAAGTATATAAAAAAAATCAGCAAGGAACATCTGTACAACCCGATGATTTTGATATATTTGGTGAGCTAGTTGCTAGAAAAGTGCGAAAAACTTCGTACTCCTTATGCGCAAGCTACTGTGCAGCATTTGATCAATGATCTTCTCTACAAAGCAGAAATAGGAGAATATGACCAACCAAAAAACACAGAAACTCAAGAGCAATTGACACCGTTCCTTCATTTTCGATCTCCAATTGCAGTTCACACTAGTTCTACAGATACAAACAACCACAATTATATGAGTCCAGATAGCATTCGGTCTTGCGCAAGTACCCTTAGCGTTGGAACCTACTCAAATCCAGGCGGCATACAACCTTATTCAAACCCACCCAGCGTTCAAACCTACGAGATACTGACTAGTCCGTCTTGCTCATCGAATCAACATACCACCCAGATTGATGAATCCTGGCCAGCTACGCGGATAACAACAAATGAATCAGCTCAGTCATACATGTAATTTTCAGATACATTCCAAATAAAAGTTATTTTAAAAAAATCAGTTTATTTTTTAACAGCTACCTATTAATAATGTTAAATTTTACCTTGACATATGTATTTAGGGCACTTATGAGAGCATCGCAGGTTTCTGGAATTATTACTGATATTGCCTGTTTTGGATACTTTGAAAAGATACATCAGACTCTGGTAATACTCCCCAGTTGCCAAAAATCTTAAAGTAATCACTAAACGTTCTGTTACACTAATGGCATTTCGAAAATTTGTATTTTTCTTCTGTATCGAGGGTCCAATGATTTCTATTAGATTTTCAAGATCAGTACTGGTCATTCTTAAAAAGTTTTTGAAGCTGCATCGCATTTCTCCACTAATACCTCTATCGTCTTTTCTTAAATCTTCCAATAGTTCCTCAACATAGTTTTTTTTGTCGGTTCTTCAAGCTCGGCCTAACCCAAAAACGTTTTTTCTTTTTTTGGTTTAGGAATAGAAAACCAGCTGCCATAATAAATAATTCATTGTTCCTTTGTAATTCCAAATTTCGAGCTCGCCACATTTTCTATCGGGATCACAAAGTTGACTGATTTTTGTTTTCATAATGTGGACAGCAGTTGACAATTAGTTCCTGTTTTCGAAAACTTGCAGTTTTGTTGTGTTGCTGATTTGTTGGAGTTTTTGTTTTGTTGGTTTGGTGTGGACCCGGCATAAGACTACCACAGATGTAACAGTCCCTTTGTACACGTTACCATCAAAGAAAAAACAAACACCAATTACGTCATTTGTGCCTAAAAAAATCACACCATCGGATAAAAATAAAATTGACTTGGCCATATTAAAATTATTTGCTTGGGATTTTCAGCCATTTTCAATGGTAGAGGACAGAGGCTTTAAAAATCTCATGGAAAACTTGCTGTCCTTCCTATAAAATACCTGGTAGAAAATATTTTTCTAACTCAATGATGCCAGCTATTTTTGAAGAAACCCGCACTACACTTAAACATACTTTAGAGAAGGAAGCAACAAGTGTTTGTCTTACAACAGACATATGGACATCAAGTAAAAACGACAGTTATATGGGCATCACAGGCCACTACATAACTGAAGATTTTTCAATGAAAACAGTACTTTTTCAATGCTCAGTTTTCGAAGAAACCCATACTGCTAAAAACTTAGCAGACGAAATTTTTTCAGCTATAAATGAGTGGGATATAAAAAATAAAGTATCCATGATAGTTTCAGATAATTGTTCAAACATTACTAGTGCAGTAACAAAAGTGTTGAAGATGAAACACTATGGCTGTTACGCTCATAAGTTAAATTTACTTGTCCAACAATCATTACATCCTGTTGAAGACCTGATAAAAAAAGTCAAAACTATAGTCTCCCACTTTAAACGTAGTAACAAAGCATCACAAAAACTGATTAAGTATCAGGAGTTGCAGGGAGCCAAACAGCCTAAAAGGATCTTGCAGGATATTGCTACAAGATGGAACTCTACGTTCTACATGTTACAAAGGTTCGTAGATTTGGAAGAGGCTATAAAAATATTCCCTAGCAATCCTGGATACCGATTTGACCCCATTAAGTTCGGATGAGTGGGAAATTTGTAAGCAGTTGTGTGACGTCCTACGCCCATGTGAAGAAGTTACCAAAGAGATGAGTAGCGAAAAATATTTGAACGCCAGTAAAGTAATCCCAATAACAAGGGGTTTGAAGTCTGCTCTTAAGAAAAATTTCTGTTAATGTTACTAAAGAAAGTGTGAAAGACGTGCTTAATTCCATGCTCAAAAGCTGTGATGACAGATTTCCGAACTTGGAAAAAAGTAAAACCTTAAGACTTTGCACATTCCTCGATCCCCGCTATAAACATCACATGTTTCTAGAAGAATCTACAACCATTGAAATCAAGAAAGACCTGTGTGATTTATTAGTTGGAGTCATAAATCAAAAAAGAAATGAACAAAATCCTGAGGACCTCAGTGATAATGAAGTTGAACCAGACCAAGAAACAGAATCTACCGAGAAAAAGATTTCAGTTTGGGATGATGTTGAGGAAATAATTGCTAAAGTGAAACCGAAATCCAATCCCACTTCAATGGCAATCCAAGAGGTAATTAATTATTACTTTTTTATATTTTCAAAAATTACAAAAGTTACATTTGTAACCCCCTTTGTTCATTTTAGGTTGAACGACACAACGTACATTTTGTTTACTTTTTGCATTCCAAGCTAACCTAACCATTAAATTCATTGAAAAAAATGTTTTAAAATAAACCCTACAGTTTTTAACTTTTTTTAAACCTACAAATTTTATTCTAAATTGTTACAGATACAAAAATACATGGATGACAGTCCAATATCTAGGAAAAAGGATCCACTGGAGTGGTGGAAATGCCACAAAAACATTTATCCCCATCTAGCCACAGTATTTATTCGGAGCTGTGGCATTGTCGCAACATCCGTCCCTTGTGAGAGGATGTTCTCTAAAGCTGGTTATTTTATAAGTGACAGAAGAACCCGTTTAACAACAAAAAAAGTAAATGAAACTGATGTTTTTAAACACAAACCTAAAGTAGACCAAGACTTTTAAAACTGCAACTCTGGTGAATCGAGGGTAGGCCTACAGTTCTTCGAAACTCATTGTTTTGTATGTAATTACACCTACATAATTAATATTAATGACTCTAGTTGATCTTTTGATATTTTTTCTATTATGATGTTATGAAGTACTATCTTATTATAATTATGTCATTTCTGTTAATTTGTTCCTATTTCGTATTTAATGCCTAAGTATAAGTTACCTCAAACAAAACAGACTGATACATGTTATTTTTTCTTAATTTAGATGTGTTTTTTATAATGTTATTCGGTACAAGAAATATTGATTCTCGGAAATGATTTTTCTTTATATATGGTTTGTATATAGTTAGTTACAGTTATCTGCAATATGTTTTTTCATTTAGGTTATTTGCACATAAAGGAATCCCAAAGACTTTTGTGATGTTAGCAATCATAAAAAGATTAAATAGATGGTTTGTTTAAGATTGTTGGTATATTATTTAAAATATACTTGTTACTCTCGTAAATACGAAATAAACAACAGCTGAAAAACCCTAATTGGAATTTCTGAGTTTTTTTATGAACCTGACTTTAATCTGAATATTTCTGAGTCACAATTTTTTTACCATAACGTTTTAACTACTGTAAGTAGCAAATGGAAAACTCACACATTTTGTTTGCCATTCAGTAAGTTCAGTAATATGATAAACCAGTACTATTTTTAATGCCTGACTTTAAACATTTAATTCTGTCTTGATTATATTTTTGTTTTAATATTTAGATAATAAGATACGGTAACTCAAATGATTATTTTAAATACTGATTCTCGTATAATTGAGTACAAAAAAGTAGAGGCTATCAAATATGTTGTACTCAATGCTTGCTATGCAATTTACTCAGTAGTACCATTGAATTTTAGTTCAGCTCGATTACTAATACAAGTACTATGCCAAGTAATCGCTTAGATTTGCAGTAGTAGGGAGGGGCTCATCACGAAAACTGTTACACGTAACTGTTACTGCTAGACAGTAGCCGCGTAGCCGCGTTCGGTGAGGAAGTGATTACTTTGTACCTGGTACTCGACGCCTAGAGTAATCGATTACTTTTTGAGAGGCGAGTACCAGTTACAAAGGAGCGATTACAGTTACTTGGACCCACCTCTATTCGCGTTCAGTTCTGTCACTCTGCTTGGACATTATCGCTGTGTTTGAGGTTATGTTTGTGTAACTCTAGTTAGTTAGGGCTGTGTTGTTTACATTTTACGTAATTATTTAATATAGTGATGGAAATCGATAGTGATGATCGTGGAGAGGAACTTGAAGTGATTTCTGGTGCATTGAAAACAAAAAAAGAGGAAGAAGGTCGTATGTCAGAGGTGATTAAGAAACTGAGCTTACAAAGTCATTTGACAGGGCCAGACTGTAGGTCCGGTAAGCTTAACCCTTTGATTCATAGTGATATTACAGGAATACCAGATAGAACATTATTTTTCCTGGCTCACTGCATTGTGGTATGGTGACTGTACCGCATCACTGATCTGATTAGTGATGTAACCAGCGGATTTCAGCAGAACTACTAGTAGCCTGCATTATTTAGTGGAACAAAGCAGTTGCAAGCCAGGAAGACACGGCACTGCGTATAGGGTGGATTACTGCTGCTTTGTCATCTTTCAATGCAGTTATATTTTAATATCAAAGGTAAGCTATATCATTTCCTGCAAAAGAATATATTCAAGAAGGTTTATAGCACTTGTAAAATACCTAGTTTGTCATTGTTGCATATTTTATAGGTAAAATATGCGTGGTACCCCTATAATACCACCATGCCTAGTTATCTTGGCAAGGAACATAACCTGTATAGTATATTTTAATATCATATTATTTATTTAGCAGACAAATCAAAACCAATATATTTGATTTTATATTAAAACTTTAAACATTAGTCCTTAGTAAATATATTGTATTTTTCATGTCTCGCAGAAAATTCAGGCTGGCTGACGAGCTGACGGAAGATGTTTTACTTGCAGAAATTCCTAGTGGAAGGTCTTGTGATGAAATTGGCCTCTCAGACAACGAATTGGAAGGTAACAGCATTTCCTCTATCCCTACGGAAATCTCTATCATCATTGATGAAAACACTGAAGTTATTTTGGAGGATGACCCAATTCTATCACAAGTAAGTGGCCAACTAAGATCTCCATCTTCCCCTTCAATAATCAAATCTCCTTCGAGGGAAGCAACACGTACAACCTTTATTAATGAAGCTGGGCCATCGACCTCTGGTGATTTTCAAAGTCCTGGACTTTTTGAGTTGTTTCCAAATCTATCACCCATTTCTGAAAACATTCAACCGCAGGCCCAAGAAACGGTAGAACATAATACCATTATTAGTGATAATCTAGATGCCGATGATGAGTTGGATGGTCTGCCCTTAATTTATAGATCACATAGAAAAACAGAGTTTCCTTGGAAACTTGTTCGCAATTTCGTTTATAAGGTTCCTTTTATGGAAGACACCACAAATTTCTTTGAGGATATTGACACGCCAACTGATATGTTTTTAAAATATTTTCCTCATGACCTAATAGATGAAATGGTATTTCAAACTAACTTGTACAACACTCAAAACAATGATGGTCAATGTAGACACCCTACAAACAAAAAAGAGATAACAAATTTCATTGCAATTAATATTTTATGGGAATAAAGAAACTTCCAAGTTATAGAGACTACTGGTCTTCGGATCCATCACTAAGAGATCCTTACATTTCTAATATAATGTCGGTTAATCGATTTGGCTGGCTTCTCAATAACTTGCATTTTGTTGATAATACCAGAGAGCATCCTAGGGACTCACCTAACTATGACAATTTGTTCGAAATAAGACCTGTTTTGAGTAGGCTGTCTGAAACATTTTCACAGATGTACAAGGCGACCCAAATTCAAGCTATTGATGAGTATATGATTAAATTTAAGGGTAGATCAAGTTTAAAGCAATATATGCCCATGAAACCAATAAAACGTGGATACAAAGTTTGAACTAGGGCTGATGAAAGAGGTTTCATTGTGCAATTTGATATTTATAATGGTAAAGTTGTAGGTATTGTTGAAAAGGCTTTGGGTGCCAGTGTAGTTAAACGCTTATGCAAGCCTTTGGAGGGGAAAGGATATGAAGTTTATATTGACAACTACTTTACTTCCATTCCTCTGTTCGACTGTTTGTAAAGAAAGCAAGTATATGCTTGCGGTACTATTCTGAAAAGTAGAAAATTTACCCCAAATATATTTAAAGAAGACAAGGAGATGCATCGAGAGGATTTTGAATTCAGGAGTAGTACTACTGGACTTACCTGCATCAAATGAATAGATAATAAAGGTGTTTTATTTATTAGCAACCACCATGACCCTTCTGAAGTAACTACAGCCCAAAGAAAGAAAAATGATGGGACTCGAGTAACAATCCCCTGCCTAAAAATGGTTAAAAGATTACAATGTCACATGGGGTTCGTAGATAAAGCAGATACCTCAAATCATGCTACCAAATCAACCGGAAAGATGGTATTTGAGAATATTTAGGCAATTTGTTGACGTCACTGTTGTAAATGCGTCTATTGCATATGGCGTAGGCAATCCAGGAAAAAAAATGATTTTGAAGCAATTCCGAATGTCTGTGGCTCAAGGACAGTGTTGAGAATCCAGAAAGATTGCTCATTACTACTGCTACTGTTTTGAGCCTTGTTGAACCAGTTACTAATCCAAAAAGGAACGTGACTGCTAACAATTATTTTACTTCCATTGAACTTGTCGATACGTTAAGGGAAAGACAACTAACATACGTTGGAACGATTCGACAAAATAAAAGGGATATACCGGTTGCTTTTAAACCTGACAAAGACCGACCCGTCCAATCATCTGTGTTTGGCTTTCCTAGGGACAAGGCTTTGGTTTCTTATGTACCGAAAAAAAAAAAAAAACAAGCGTTACACTGCTGTCAACTATGTATCATGATAAGAAAATTGACATAGAAAATCAAAACAAGCCAGAAATCATCGAGTTTTTACAACTTAACGAAAGGAAGGTGTCGACTACTTGGATCAGAAATGTGCTATTTATTCTGTAGAAAGAAGAATTCGGCGCTGGTCCCAAGTACTATGGTTTGGTCTCTTGGATGTCATTCTAAACTCAGTCGATTTACAAATTACCATGGATCGCAGAAACTTAAAGATTCTAGGACTTGACCTTGTTCAGCCACATCTTCAACGGAGGTCTCTGCTTACAAAGGTTTGGTCAGGGGTATGCTGTTGTGGACAAACTAATGCGGATGGGAAACTTCTTTCAAAAAGTGTATCATCTTTTCTTGGATAACCTTTTCACTACAAAAAAACTAGCCAGATACCTGTATGCCAACTCAACTTGGGTTACAGGCACCGTCAGATTAAACAGACAAGGAATGCCTAAGAGTTTTTAGGTAAATATAAAGTAGGTCAACAAACCTACGTTAGGAAGGGACCTATTCTAATGATGGCTATGCGGGAAAACCCACTAACAAAAATCAATTCATTTTACTTTCATCAAACTGTGAGGCTAAAAACGTATTGTATACAATGAGAAGAAGTGGTCGAATTTTAATTAAAAGCAAACCACAAATTGTATACCAATATAATCATGGAATGGAAGGTATTGATGGGACAGACCAGATGTTATACACGTATCTCGATGAGAGGAAAACAATGAAGCATTGGAAGAAGGTAATCTTGAATATTTTTGGTAGAATGCTTCTCAATGCCTATGTTATTTATAAGTTAAATACAGACAAACCTTTTTCAAGACTGCAATTTATTATTTCCATCATTGAAGACATAGCACGGAACTGGCTTGATAACAAAATCCCAGCACAAGATGTTGATGGAGGAGGTGACGGCCCACAAACTTCATATAGAACAGGTTTCATGAAGTTGAAAGGAACAAAAGAAAAAATCTGTTCCGTGTGCAGCGGAAAAAAACAATCCTGAAAATAAAAGGAGAAGGACCAAAACCATCTGCGTAGCGTGAAAGCTTGGCTGCCACCTTGACTGCCTATAGCAGCACCAGTGCAAACATTAATTGGTAAGATATGCCACTTGTGCCACTTGGTTTTTTATGTTGTGTAGACTTTAAAAAAAAATTGTAAATACATATCATTTATATAGAGTGTGCAATTTAGAATATTTGTTTCTTTTTCTGTGGAAAAATCTTTTGTTTGTTTGTGCCAAGATTTTACAGTACAGCAAGCATTTATAAGATAAGTCGTATGTAATTTATTAGAGGAGAAGGTCCTAATTTCGACTAGGGTCTAAATTCCGCCTAGCTGGGTTTCGCATACTGGGGAGTGCTGCAGTCTTACGGAAAAAATGTAAAACATCCCCCCAATACCTTGTCATTGTTTGTTAGAGACATCAGTTCCGCCTGCCAACGAGTAGGAGTGCACCAGTAAAAAGTTCGATTTGGTCATTTTGTAAACTTTTTCAGGTATGTTTTCTAATTTGTTTTACTCATAGTATTTTAATGCCAGCTGTAAAGTTGTTAAATTACCGTATAGTTTTTTTTCTTCAAGCTGCACTAACTGTTGTATGTGATCTTGCCTACCCGTTCTTTTTCGAAAGTCATTAGTATGAGTAAACGTTTGGGTTTCATTGTTAACAGTAGTGGTTGCTACTGATGGGGTATTGTCATTCATCAGTGTATCATCAGTTACATTGTGCTCTTCTTCCTTATTATCAGGCGAATCAGGATTATTATCACTCACCTCTGTTATTTCGGTTTGAACTGCTTTCCTTTTTTTCAGAGCGGTGTTCACTCAATGTTATATTTCCACTGGAGGGTCTTACCTGAAATTGTTCTCTCAAAAAAATCCAAACTCATAAAGTAAGGCCAATTTGGTTTGTAAACAGTATCTGCTCCCTGGCCTGATCTCTCTTTTTGCGTTTTTCGGAACTCACTTCTGTAGTAATCACGAAGTCCCTTCCACTTCTTTTGTGCTTCTTTCACTGAAATAAAATAATGAATTAATAATTCAGTGTGTTTACTAAATTAAATAGAACTCTAATGTAAGGAGAGGGCCCTTAGACCCCGCTTTCTTGAAGGATGTAATCTATACTGTACCTCCCAAACCCCCCGGTAGGCTTTGCCCCCTCTGGGAAAAAATTTCTGCAGACACACCTGGTGAATGTAGCGAGGAATAGGGTTGTTATTTTCTGTTATTTAGTAAAAAATTTAGATAAAACCCCTTAACTGTTATAGTGTTTTTAATATCAGATATCTGGCTACCGGCGCATCCTTTAGAAGGCTATCATTCACATTTAGAATTGGAGCTTCAACAGTAAGCAAAATAGTAAGCGAAACTGTGAAACAACTATGGAATGTTTTGCAACCAATACACATGCCGGTACCTACGTCAGATACGTTTCTTCGCACCAGCCAAGAGTTCTACAATATTTGGAATTTCCCAAATTGTATTGGATGCATAGATGTCAAACACGTTAGAATTATTTCCCCTCCACATTCTGGAACGATATTCTACAACTACAACAAGTTTTATTCAATAACTTTACAAGGTGTTTGTGACGCTCAGTACAGATTTTCTATAATCGATGTTGGAGGATTCGGTAAACAGAACGATGGAGCAACACTAGCAGCTTCAGATATGTACTTACAAATTAAAAATAATCAGCTAAATATTCCAGATGATAGTTATTTACCAGGGACATACGTCAAAAACATCTTTGGTTTTTCTAGGCGATGAAGCTTATCCTCTGTCTCTTCGATTATTAACACCTTACCCAACTGACAACCTAACGATGGAAAAAACTGCATACAACTTTCGGCACTCAAGGGCGAGAAAAACAATTGAGTGTACATTCGGAATATTGTATTCAAAATAGAGAATACTCGCAAAGAGTATTGAAGCTAAACACGAGACTGCCGATCACATAGTTAATACTGTTTTGTGTTCTTCAAAATACAATAATTGACAGAGAAGGATTTGAAAGACATTTGAGCGAGGTAATACCTGGTGAAAAGGCGATACCGAACCTTTGCCAAGACGAAGGGGCCGACACCTAACTGCAGCAATGCTTTTACGTGATACATTCAAGGCATATTTCCAGGAAAACCCCATCAAATTTAAGAAAGACAATGAGCAATAATTTTAATGTTTTGTTTGTGTTCTAATAAATGAATTTCTCGTACCTGTACAGTTGTTTTCTTGGGCTATTTCCTTCCACATACGATCGAGAATGAATCTATTACGGTGGCTGGATTGTTTGTTGGTCCCAGACAGCACTGCGTTCACGCACTGATAAAATAAATGTTTCAGTATCCATAACAGCTGCACTTATTTTCGATTTGACCAACGAGGCTCGACTGAACCCTCGAGCAAAGAAATCGGGTATCAATATCTGAGAGGAGAGGCTAGCGTGTCGAGACTTGAACCAGCGCCCCTCTCCGCTCCACTATGATTCAGCGCATCTAACTGCATGTATTCTTTTCAACCCTCTCAGCTCCCTTCTCCGCTACACTCTAGCCTTGCCGCTCCACTATGTTTTTACCCTTACTGGCACAGACGGGCCCAGGCACACAGACGCCCGTACCTGTAAATTTTTTTTTTTTTTTTAGGATAAAGGATAAGGAAGCATTTATTTATTTATAAAATATAAGTATTAGTTTCCTCAGTAGAGGGAATTTAATTACTCTGTTCCTGGAAACAAACTCTTAACATTAAAGACAAGTCTTACAGAACTTTTTACAAATGTTGCTGGTAGATTACATTTGCCAGTTGCATTCTTCTAGCTTGTCCCAATCGCCTTATTTGGCACTCTCCGTAGTGAGGAATTTCATCTTCAAAATTGTTTTCTTCGCCAGGCTGTTCAGCGACGGCTTCAAAATCTTCATCATTTAGGCGTTTCGCTGTGTTGTGTAAAATAAAACAGCAAATAATAAAGGATGGAATGTTCTCCAACTTAATTCTTAATTTGTGTTGGAGGATAGGGAATCGCTGTTTCATCTGACCAAAACATCTTTCAATAGTAACTCGTTCTTAGGTCAAACATCTGTTAAAAGACACTTGAACAGGTGTTGCAGGTGGGGAAAACGGCGTCATTAACCATGGGGCGATCCCGTATCCTGAGTCTGCAATTAACAGCGATTCCCCCACATTTCTTTCCATTACACGGTAAACATCTGAATTTTTCCAAATTCTGGAATCGTGAACGGAGCCAGGCCAAGAAGCATCGACACTGGTAAACTCTTCTAATCCATTGCAAGTAGCCTGAACGTTAACACTTGCAAATCGTTTTTCTGTTGATATACTCATCCCCGTGTAAAAACGGCTTTACAATGGGGATTTGAGTGCAATCAATTGCACCTATTGAATTCGGGAAACTGTAGTTTGTTTGCCACTTGGCTTTCTCCACTTCCATTTCTTCTTCGGTTGTCGGAAACTTAATCCATACATCAGCCTTGTTTAGAACTGCAGTCCTAACTGAAGAAATTGTCTTGGATACAGTTGATCTGTGGACTCCGATGTCCTCTCCTACTCCAAATTGAAAGCCTGGGTCACCCAAATACCGTAGAAACACTTTCATTCGGTTAACGTTTGTTAAGGCTCCACCGCGACGTTCTTCATCTTCTCCCAAAAAATGATCGGTTAACCACAAAACACTCTCCCTACTAAATCTGTAAAGCGAACGATAGTCGTCCTCACGCGATTCTCTTCTGACTTTGTAAATTTTTCGAGCTCTAACTGGCATACATTCAGCCATAACTGAAGCGTGTGCACTCAGGGGTGGCGAGTCTGCTACTGAGGAGACTCACTTGTTTGAGAGTAGGCACTCGTGGGTGGCGAGTCTGCTACTGAGGAGACTCACTTGTTTGAGAGTAGGCACTCGATGTAGCGAGTAGGCTTTGGTTTTTATTCACCTCAAAACAAGAGTGTCTACTCGGAGTCACATACCGCCTCATCGTTGGAGAGTAGGCACTCGTGGGTGAGTCGAGTCGGCTGGTTTTATTCACCTGACGGTCGAGTGGGCGCTCGCAAAAAACGATATTCGAGTGGGCGCTCGCAAAAAAAAACGATATTGGAGTAGACACTCGCCGAGTCAAGCTTTTATTCACATGACTGAATATCTTTTTGTTTTATGGTGACGTGTGCTATTGCGTAGTCGCAACATCTGACCTTTGTTGGGTGGAGTCCGTTAGCACCGAATCCGCCAGGATCGAATAGTGAAATCGTCCGCTAAGACCGAAAACGTTCACGGACTGGAGAGAAAATTATTCGGAGCTATCGGACTAAGACATTAAATATTCGAGGCTCACGGACGATTCTAATTTTCGGCACTAACGGAATTTAGGAGGATTCGGAGTTGACGGACTGTCTCGTTATGCAGTTCTGGCGGACTCATGTGTCTTTTAGAGCCGAAAATTAAAGATTCCTTTAGTCAAATAAATTCGGAGCTCACGGACTGATGTAGAAACTCTTCGATTTTGATGGAAGAATAGTAGAATTTACCGCCGCTATAGGAAACTTTAAAGTAGAATCTTCAACTGTCCACGAACTCCGAATTCATGCCAGTCCGCCAGGGCCGAATCAGCTCGTCCGCCAACGTCGAAAACAGCCCATTCTGTCAATGCCGAATCGTGAGGAGGGGGCAGTCATGGAGAGATACAAGGTTGCGATAGCTGCTAGGCTCCTCCTACTGCCGACAGTAGATCACAATCGCCTGGCTCCACACTCCTCCCCCCGCTAACGGTATTACTGCACTTTACGTTAAGTGAAATAAGAAAGCTACTTAAGATAGGTACAAAAACTTAGAGGTCAAATTGTCTGCTACTAAAGAAAAATGTAGTAAAATTAACAGTAAATAGGATATATTATTTTCGTACATTGTGTTTTATTATTTCTTGGATTTTATAGAATTACTTTTAAATTAAAAGTTTGATTTGTGCTTAACTGAGGTAATTGATATTTACCCAAATGTAGGTAATTATTTTTTAATTACTCGCATAATTTCAATATGACGATGAAACATCTTTAACCTCATACACCACTACACATAAGTATTCTAGGTGTATTATTTTGACGAAAACATTACTTTATAGTAAGTGTTTAATCTTCAATTTGTGAAAGAACTTACCTTGCCATCTAGTAACACATAAAAAAACTACACCCTCTTCGTTAGAACTAACACAAAACAAGTTTAATGGTTTTATAAAATTAATACCACATTTGAATCGGATACTCGGAGAAAAAGGCAAAATTGGGAACACTGGAAGTAAGAAGAGGAAGAAGGAAGCTAAGGATTGAAAAAGAACAAAAAGACAAGGAAAGAGAAGGAGTTAGATATGCTGCTGGTGAATTTTAAACAATTTTAATGCAAATATTAGTGTTAAAAAAACTTTGACAGCGATTTTCCGAAACCTGTGATTTACATTACCGTTTCCTTCATAACTCAAAAGCTATTTGTGCTACAGCTACAAAATTGTTGCGAGTTACTAGGACAAATATAGCTGCAATGTGAACTACAATCATAAGGGTGAGTAAAAAAATGTTTATATAATAAACAGCATTTTAAAATAAATTGATACTTTTTCAAATTTTAATTTTAAAAATTTATTTATTATAAGAAATTTATTAAAATAGTTCATATTGTACAATAAGCATCTATACGAAAAACCACAAGAGAGTGCAGTTGAGGGAGGAGCCTATTTTGCCCGTAACCTTGGAGCGGCCAACGAGAGCTGAGCGACGTTGCCAAACTTGTTCCCCGCTGTAACCACAAGCCGCGCGAGTCCAGCATTCTTAAAATACTTAACCGTTACGCTCGAAAGAAATGTTAGAGCTGTCTTGAATTAATTAACTACGTATTACAAAATGTAATTTTACGGTCATTTTAAAAAAAAGTACATCTCTGTAGCTTATTTCCATGTTGAGTTAAATGGATTGAAATAAATTATTGTATTATATTACTCATATACGAACATCTATAGTCTATAGGATTTTTCGTCTATAGGATTTTTCGTCTATAGGATCTATAGGATTAAAATCTTTAGCCGAAATATAAATTAAAAAGAAAACATAAAAAATACTGCAAAAACGTTAATTTTCCGTATTTAACAGTTAGATAATGCCATTATCATTGATATATAATAAGGCATTACATGTGTGCATAGTATAATCATGTTATGTTAAATGGATTTTCAATTTGGTAAGAAAGTTATCAAATACATTTGAAATATATGTTCTTTTCTATAAATATTATTCAGTACATAACGATGGGAATTGTTGCCGCAACGGTTTTGTTACGCACTTCGGTTCTCATAAATTTATAACCATTTGAAAGCATTTTTCCTACCTGGCTATTAATAGTCTTGAATCTGTGTTATGTAAATTTTTTTTTATTACAAGTGGGTGATTTAAATATTTAAACTGGTCATAGTTGAAAAATCATACAGCACAAGTATTTTTATAATATGAATGCACTTTCTTATAAAATTCTAAAGTAACGGTTTTCTATAACATCCAATGAAATTTGAACACAGTACATAATAGATGATTCAGACGAGTGAAAATGTGGAGGAGGGAAAACGGGTGAAATACCTGTAAACAAAAGCCGCACCAGCCAGCAGTGGTGGTAATACCAGACAGATGAGTCATACTATTTCCAAGAAACAGCCCCTTCCTCCTTCCTGTCTCTGACCGTCAGTCAGTGCCTATTGTCGCTTCATCAGTGGCGGTTGAAAATACTGCATTCTCTTCAATTCCAGTACGCGTATATTATTTTGTGCTGAATTTTACTGTTGATGAACGTTTTCGTGTTTTTAAGTGTTGTTTATTGGTAGCTATTATAAGTGTACAGGTTATTTTCTGTGTAGTGTCAATTGTAATATACTTGTTATTGTGATTCCTTATTTGGACAAAATGGAGTGTGATGATGTTTGTTCAAGTGCACAGCCATCCGGAAGTAAGAGTGGTAGCGGAAAAACCCTACATAGTGGAGAACGACGTATTATTTACAACGTTTACAACTTTTTCAAAAAACTGTCGTTGACAAATTTCCGAGAAACTCTAAACTTTAAGCAAAGTGGTAAACTGTGTGCTGAGGCCTGTGGTGTAAGTGAAAGAACCGTTAACAAAATAAGTAAAGAAGCTAAGCTGTCCGAAGAAGATGGACCTTCATCATCAGAAATTAAGTTTTCAACGCCAGGGAAACAAAGAAGTCGAAAATCAAAAATAACAGGCTTTGACGACTTTGAAAAAGATGTTTTGAGACGAACTGTCCTTTCGTACTACGACAGAGGGGAATTTCCCACATCAAAAAGAATCACGCAGGATCTCAAACAAAAACTTGATTACAACGGATCGGTAACTTCAACAAATAGATTATTAAGGTATGTTGGTTTCAGGTATAAGAAAACCAATGATGGTAGAAAGTTTTTATTGGAACGAAATGATATTGTAGCGGCTCGTTTAAAATTTTTGAGAACTATGCAAGAGCTTAGAGAATCTGGTGATTGTAGGCCCATATATTACCTCGATGAAACATGGGTTAATGAAAACCATACTCGAAAATACATATGGCAGGATACGACTGAGTCTGGTGGACTAAAGGTTCCTCTCGGCAAAGGTAGAAGATTAATAATTTGTCATGTCGGTTCGGCAAAAGATGGGTTTTTGCAAGAATGTAAGTGGGTTTTTCGGTCTAAGACATCATCCAGTTCGGACTATCACGATGAAATGAACGCTGAATCGTTTAGAAAATGGTTTAAAAAATTGCTATGCATTTTGGAAGAAGGCTCGATCATCGTTATGGATAATGCTCCATACCACTCAGTACTCGCCGAGAAAATTCCAAATTCATCGTGGAGAAAGGAAGAGATTCAAAATTGGCTGTCTCGAAAAAACATACAATACTGTATGAAAGAAACGAAACCAGAACTTATAATGAGGGTTCTCCCATATAAAACCCAACAAAAAACTTATGAACTCGACGTATTAGCCAATGAAATGGGACATACAGTTGTCAGGCTCCCTCCTTATCACTGCCAGTACAATCCCATTGAAATGGTATGGGCTCAAGTGAAGGGAGAGGTAGCACGTAATAATAAGACATTTAAAATAACCGACGTTGAGAAACTTGTTCATGATGCTCTGGACAAAGTGACTAAAGAAGACTGGCAATCAAGAGTTCAGCACGCAGAAGCCTTGCAGCAAGCTGATTTTGAAAAGGAATGTATCCGCACAAGTGTTGTAGATCAAATAATTATAAACTTAGCAGACAATTCTGACACGAGTAGCAGTGAGGCAGAAAGTGAAAATGAAGAAGACTCCGAGGTTTTGGCTACGATGTTGCCGCCTGAGAGCGAATAAATAATATACAAGTGCAAAGGTAAGAATATTATTAAGTCAATCATGCTTTTTAACGTATTTCATTTTAAAATATTAGGCCTAAAAATTATTTAGTGGAAAATTTGATTATTTCATAATTTAAAAATATAATTGTTCGATAATTTTAAAATTGATTATCTTGTTATATTGTTTTAATTATTTTTAATCAAGGAACACGTCATGCAGTGTCCAATATAAGCAACATGTATATTAATTTTGTGTGTGTTTAGTAATCGTTTAAAATCACTGAAAAGTTGTATGGAAATAAGCAAGTACTTTACTCTGACTAACTGACGGGACGATTTGTTTGTTTTAATCGATAGTTCGTTTGTAATAACATTAATAAACTATACAAGTAATTTAAATATAATATAGCAAAGTGTCAACGCATTTTAAATATTGTTTTTCAATTATATTGATAAGTTTAAATGTTCAGTGTCAGTGTTAGTTGTGACAGCGCAGCGGTTTATCAGCCACAATGCGCCAGCCGTGCCGGGCGGCAGCGGCAGTTGTGTGGCAACGTCGCGCAGGCCAGTCCATTCTATTGGTCGCCGCCAACTGCACTCTTTGGTGGTTCTTTGTATAGGAACAAGAATATAATTGCATATTTCACTTTACAGAAGAATTCCAGAAAATATTAGGGAAACGGAAATATGTTTTTTTTATAAACTATAACTTTATTTATAAATTTATAAAAACTTAAAAAAAGTTTATTCTTCCAAAATATTTCTAAAAATAACTAAGACCTGTGTTAAGCATACCTGCAAAGTTTCATTATATTTGGACTTCATTTGAATTCACACTAAACTATTTTATAGCGCATTGCAAAATGATTGCGACTAGCCGGCTCCCTTATAGGTTAGTAGACTGATCAATGTTATGTTCATGAAATAAATAAGTAATTGAAATATTTCGAATTTTTAGTTAACGAGTAAATAAACATTTATTAAAAAAAAAAGATATTTTGAACTGTGTTGGTATGCCCGCACGGTGTAGCCTAATTATATTGTTCTGTGGAATGAGCTTGGTAATTGTGGATCTTCCCTTGACCTTGGGTATATACATATAACCTCGGAAGACGTATAATTGGCAAGGTCTTGAACTACTTGGAGCCTACAATGCTGTTCCATGTAGCATGAGAGCACACTCGTGCGTAGTTTGCAGCCCAGCTTCTGAAGGCTGATGTCTTGCTCGGCAGGTGGGTCACTAACTGCCTTTGATTAGACCTACAACTGATATGAGTCATAAATTACGACTCATTTACTGTCCCTTTACTGATGAAGTCGTATTTTTTATATTGACGTTGCTTCGCAACCACTAAATTTATTTCTTTGAAATACGCAGGAGTTGATTCCTTCAGTAGTGTTGTTTGTTAGTTGCCAGGGGAAACCACGCTTGTTGTTTTCCTGGCAATTTAGCCATCTTGTTTCTTCTTTGTGCTATAGAGTGACCGTTAGAGTCGGAGGCTGAGGGAGAGTCGGAGGCTGAGGGAGAGTCGGAGGCTGAGAGAAAGAAAAAAGTGAAGCGGAGAGAAGAGAAATAGAGAGAAGAGCAAGAGAAAGAAGAAGATTTAAGGACGCAAAGAAAAGAGGAGGATTGACTCAGACAGAGTCGGAAACATTAGATTCAGATAAAGAATTCAGTAGAAAAAGGAAAAGAAGAGAGGTTGTGGATAGCCCGATAGAAGGAGGAGAAAGCGAAGATAATTTGGTGGCCATTGAAGAGACACTGGAGACGATAGACAGATGGTTTAAAGCTACCAAAGCAAAAACCAAGGGCATAAGTACGGCCGTAGAAACTAAATTAATTGGATACTTAAGAGTGATAAAGAATAGTGTGGAGAAAGAAGAAATGGAGAGAGAGAGAATCAGAGGAAGAATTGAAGGAAGAGAAGAAGTAGTAAAGATGATTAGAGAAGTGAGTTTGGAAAATAGAAGAGAAATTAGAGATGAAGATTTTTTATATATATATATATATATATATATATAAGGGCATAAAACACGCAGGTTATCAATGCCCGTAGGGTTAACGGACACCTACACTTTAAAATATGGTGTCACGTTATCAGTGCAAGGAATAGACAGCGGATTGCTGTGTCAAATAACAGTATCATATTAAGACAATAAGAAAAACAACAGCAGTGAACGGAGGACTAAAACTAAATAACAAAAATAGTCGAGAGGCTGTAAAGGGGTCCGGTAGTTAAAATATGTCAGATAAATAATAACGATAATAAATATAACAAAATCTAATGCTAAAACCAGGTAAGTTAGTGAAGGTAAGGTTGTAAAGGGACCCACCCTCACTAATAACAAATAAAATAGAAGGAAAAAATTGCCCGTCTCCTTACGTGACACCTACATATTAAGATAGTGGTGTCGAGAACTAAAAAAATTAAATGCCTCGAAAAGCACAGGGAAGGGACTTGACAAAGTGTATGAACCATCATTGTGGTATTTCGAGTTACTTATGTTTACAACAGATGTGGAAACGGCGAGGAAAGGTTTATCTTCGCTGCAAAAGATAGTTGCCCCGCCCGAAGATTCAGAAGATAACACTGAGATGACGGACGAAAACGTAAGTTGTAGTTTAGTTTAGTTTAAGTTGTAGTGTAGGGCAATTAAATTCATAAAGTAACATTTGAACTACTTTATTATTTTATTGACAATGTCAGATTTGACTCAAATAATTTTACAAACAAAAACTGAAACATATACTTACCAAGAAAGTACAACCAACTGTAGTAAAATGTGCATATATTTATAGTTAAACACATATTAAAAGCAAAGCACATCGTCATTATTTTCCATTTCAATTATTTACAGTGGACCATTAAAGAGGTAATGCATTGGGTTACCCTTGGCTACAACATATACATTACGCCCATCTGTTGTTTATTTTAGAATGTATAACATTAGCGGCGATTTATCATGCGCTCTTGAAACTCTACTTGTCCCTCGTTGTTGTAGAAGTCCCTGTAGTATTTTCGGATTGGTTCAGCCAGTGATGTTTCTTTCCCGGACCGATTGCGTTGCTTCATGCCTAAAAGTTGGCGAACATTCTTCCTCCATTCGCCTTCAGTGAGAACTGCAGTTTCCGTGTTTTCCCAGTCTACCGAACTAGGCGTCAAATAAGTTGAGCTTTTCCTTCGTAAATAATTGTGGAGTGCGCAGCAAGCTAAAATAATAACTTCAGTGGTTTCCAAGCTCGTCCTGATTGTTGTTTGCAATACTTGGAACCTATTTGCTAAAATGCCGAAGGCATTTTCAACAACTCTTCTTCCACGGCAAATACGATAGTTGAAAATCCTTTCATCGTGGGTGATTCCCTTATTAGGGTATGGCTTCATTAGGTTTTCTTTTAAGGGGAAAGCTTCATCTCCCAAAAAAAACAAAAGGTAAACATACATCTCTGTTGTTTGGAAAGGTCGTTGGTGATGGCAAATTCAACTGGCCGTTTTCCAACTGTTGCCCAAAATCGGTTTCAAAGAGAACTCCCCCGTCAGACACCCGTCCATTCACTCCACAATTTACGTACATAAATTCATAGTTTGCGTTTACCACAGCCAATAATACAACGCTGAAGAAACCTTTGTAATTGAAGAAATACGAACCACTTCCAGGAGGTTGAAGGATGGCAATATGCTTTCCATCAAGAGCCCCCACGCAGTTTTCTACTTGCCAGTATTTTTTAAAATCTGTAGCAATATTCATCCAGTCGCTTTCATTCTCAGGCAACTGAAAAAGAAAAAAATATATACTACTATGTTTTGAAGATGTGTCGTTATAAGTGTACTATTTCCATTGTTCTTTCACAGGAGGCCGAGAACTCGCCCAGTATCCTGGCCAGTCCAGACGGAGGTTCATCCACCCCTGCTACGCCTACTAGTTCGCTCTCACAAAACACCTGCTCAGAACATCAGATCACAAACATCAGACTCCGCGAGCAATGTACAACGGCGCCAGCGTAAAAGAAAAAATGTCTCGGAGTATGATCGAAAGAAAGAATCATTTTTGGACGTAGCAACCAACGCTTTGAATCAACATGTTAATGAAAATCAAGCATTTGGGAACAGTATCGCCTTCCAGCTGGAAGACATGGATAGACGCCAAAAGATATTTGCACAAAAACTTATTTCAGATGCACTTTTTCATGGTAAATTAGGACATTTAAATGAAAACTCAGTCATTCACTTAAACAACATACAGAACCCTGACAATTACGGACCAAATTGTTCACGTGGATTCGCTAATGTACAACCTACCACTTATCAATTCCAGGAATACAATTACGGGCAACAGAACTACCCTTTTCCCCAGCGATACTTACCACCACAACCACAACAACAACAGGCCGCAAACAATGCAATGTTTGTCAATGAATCTACTGCCGCCAAGGGGTCTACTACCACTGAAGTAGATGAAGAAAATTTAGGACAGTTCTTAAAATTCAACTAAAGTTCACAACCAATTACTTATTGAACGTTAATTTTAATGTTATAGTTCATATTGAGTAATACTATTTCTTTTTTTAAGTTGTTTCAATAAATTTGCTTATTAAACTTTGTTTTAAGTCATTTTACTTGCACCCGTTTCACCGTTTTACTCAACTGATCACTTCGATAGTTATTAGGCCTTGTATTATTAGCTGCATTTCAATTCGTATACGGTATAAGATTTAAAAACAAATGTTAAACTTACGTGCAGGTATTCCTCACGTAGAGCATTATAAATTGCAGTGCAGGTTTCTGGTATGATTTTTCCCAGCGACTGAGGCGAAATGGCGCAGCTAAACTTTAGGTTTTAAGTGTCGCTGCAAGGCGCTCTTTACAGCTGATCGGCTCCCTCAAAATACTATTCTGTTTCACAATATCTGGAGAAATACGTCTAAGAATGTCTTCGAAACAATCTTCAGTCATCCTCAGGTAATTTTTATAATCATTTGGTTCATTTGATGCTAATTCTTGCAACAGTGACATGTGGCTAAACTGGTTCTTATTTTTAAGCCAATTCTTGCACCATATTTTACGTACCTTGCGTTTTTTCTCCTCCAAACAAACGAAACCCCCACAAAGGGCCACCACAGCGTTTGCATCCATTTCGCACCCGCACTGCAAAACTTGACTATCACACCGTAGAGAAGCAACAGTACTGAGCGGCGACGGCGAGCATGTTCGCGAGCATGCCCGGTCGTGTGTGGGCAACGCCGAGCATGTTCGCGAGCATGTACGCCAGCATGCTCGCGAACATGCTCGTCAGTCTGTGGGGGGCTTAAGAATTACAAAAATCATCCAGAGAAAACAATCAGTGACGCTCTACAGTTTATCAAAGGCGGTGGATCTCTTAGATCAGCAGCTGCAAAATTTGATGTAAGTCATAGTGTACTTTATAGACGGTTCAAAAAAGGCAATCAAGTGAAGAAGCATGGAAGACAAACCATTCTGACCCAGGAAGAGGAAAAGTTATTTGTCTCCCGGCTACAAATCTGTGGTGACTGGGGATACCCAGTAGATCCTTTAACAATATCGGTACAGGTAGCACCAGTAAACCCAAAAAGAAGAGAACTAAAGTGCCTGTAACTCCAGGTAAGACTGTTGGTATCAGATTTTGGGGTCGAACAAGACACTTCAGCGATACCCTCTACCAGCAAGGATACTGGCAAGTTAAGCACACGACAAAAGACAAAAAGAAAATCATTAGTATCTGATTCAACATCAGAAGACTCAAACTACTCCTTACAAGATTCTGGCCAAGAGTAAATTTTGTCTACTACTTCTGAAGATGAGCAGGACCTTGATTCAAATAATGCGCTTCCAGATGACTCTAATCTTGTTGCTGGAAACTTTGCGCTTGTTAAAGTATATGAAAAATGCCCTTCTTCCTTCAGACTGTATGTGTGCAAAGTACTAGAGCCAGATACCGAAGGTTACATTGGGTTATTCTGCAAGTGGTTGAAGCAAACTATGAGGTTCGTTCAAACCGATGAGGAAGCATTGTTTGGAAAAAACTATATTGTCCTTAAGTCAAAGCAGCTGCCTGATGACACATCTTCTAGATTTAAAGGATCCTTAAGCTTCGCTGATGATCTTTCAATTTACAGTGGTACAATTCACTAAAATTTCTTTGTCAAAACCATATGTGAGTTTAATATAATATTGGTTGAAGTAAATTTTGCTTATATTTTTAAGTTTTCTCCTGTTTTTAACTCAATAAAATCTTGTTTTAAACATTTTAATGTGTTTCTAATCACCCCTCTCATACCAAGTTAAATCCGGCTTGTTTCTATTCACTCAATACGTTTCTAAATAGAAACACGACGCTCAACACATAAGTAGAAGCAAGATTTCATATTTTTTTTTTTGTATTCCAAATCAAACATTTATACTAATATGTTTGGAGGAGAGCTTAAGACCAGTATTTTAAGCAATGTTACAATGTTTTACAGCGAACAGAACGGACATTGTAGAGTGTGAAAGATCCAAAACTGTTTCTATTCACCCCATTTTACGATACTGAGATATTGTTCATAGCATCGTTCCGCCTATTACGGTTTTTATAAGCGGGTAAACTGCAGTACCACAATACCGGAGCTTCGCGATAAGCATCAATAAGTTCTAAAACCTTTTCGTTGGACCACTACATAGCTATGCATTAGTGCCTCTTCAACGTCCTGGGACACACTGGGGAGGCTAGTTTATGTTACTAGTGCCGCGGCCTGCCGCTTGGCTTCCTTTGATCTGGACCGACGACCTGTCGGTTTGGAATCGGCACGCGGCATTGACGTATGGCACAATGCGGCACAAGCCGGCCAAGCGTCCACACTTCCACTTGGCAATGCCGATAAATGCCATTCGGCATAGTGGGGATGCAGCTTTAAGCCGTGTCCACACTATGCCGCGGTTGGCTTTTGGCAATGCCGCGTTGGCAAAGCCAATGCAATGTAGACGTGGCCGTTGGCATATGCCGCTGAGCCAATGGTTTGCCAACGAAAATCGCTCTAGTGTCGGTCTCCATCAAAGGAAGCCGGTGAGAGCCGGTAGTGGGGACGAGCCAACCGTTGGCTTCACGCGGCATGCACGTGGTTCAGTTGTGGCTGAGACAGTGCCGAGTACAGTCATGGAGTGGACGAACGATAAAGTGTGTCAACTTATTGAGCTCTACCGTGATAAACCTGTTCTGTGGGACTGTCGCTTGAAAGGGTACAAAGACAGAAACAAGAAACAAGATGCTCTTCAAGAAATAGCAGATGTTTTTGGTGTTGACAAAGCAGTAGTGGAAAAGAAAATTAAAAACCTAGTGTGCCATTTTTTACGTGAAATAAAAAAGGAGAGAGACTCAAGTAAGTCTGGTGCGGGAAATTCTGATGTGTACAAGAGTAAATGGTTTTGCTATAACAACATGCTATTTCTCCAGGATCGAAATACACCTAACGAAACGACGGACACAATCACGCAGGTAAATATATATTGACACAGTAAGTATTAGTAATTATATTTTACGTTCATATCAAACACATATTACATAGTTAGGGCTAATTATTTGTCTTGTTGAAAGGATAATTTTCCAGCCGGGGAAGCGAAGAAGTCTGCAAATTCTTTTCTAGTGGCTTGTGCCTCATCAGTGCTTCTTCTTGAAGTTCGAGGAATGTTGACCAAAGCTTGATTTGAAGGGGATTGTCTCCAATGTCCTGGATTGATCTCACCTGCAGTTGAGCACTCAGAGTCGAATGTTCCCACGGGGTTGTACACTGATTTGGAATTACTTTTCCTCAAGTAGTTGTGCAGATAAAGTACTGCCAACACCACCAGCGTAGCCCATTCTGGTTTTAATAGCATAGGTCTTTGTAGTATGCGGTACACAGAGGATATTATGCCGAATGCATTCTCAGAAACTCTACGTGCTCTACTTAACCGATAGTTGAACACTCTTTCTTTAGAGTCCTTTTTTTGAATACCTGGATATGGTTTCATGATGTGCTTCGATAAAGGAAAAGCATCATCGGCCACAAAAACATACGGTGTTTTATCTGTTCTTCCAGGAAGAGGAGTAGGAGGAGGAAGATGCATTGTGTTGTTCCTCAGACAATCTCTGAATGTTGTGTGACTAAACACACCTCCGTCTGATATTCTTCCTTGACAACCAACACTTGCGTAGATAAAGTTGTAGTGCGCATCTACCACCGCAAATAGAACTATACTGAAAAACCCCTTGTAGTTGAAATATTCTGTGCCACTATGGATAGGTGCTTGCAACTCAATATGCTTCCCATCAAAGGCCCCCACACAGTTTGGGAAATTCCACTTATCATTGAACTCTTTTGAAATAACTTTCCACTCTGCTTCTGTTTTTGGCATCTGAAACAAAATGACAACAATATAGCAATATCCATTATCCAATCATTAATCTTTTCCTTTTTTTTAGGACGAGCATACAAATAAAGATGGAGATACTGCAAACCAATCGCAAACTGTCAACCAGGACCAAGTTGCTGGACCAAGTTGCTGGACCAAGTGGAGAAACGCCTCGAAAACGTGTAAGTTTGCCAAAGGAACAGTCTGATCGGCCAGGCGGAGGCCCACAAAAGAAAAAAAAGACTACAGCTACAGAAGAAGCTCTGTCAATTATGAGAAGTATCCAAGGTCGGCATAAAGGTATGGATCAGTTCAAATCTTTTGGAGAGCAAGTAGGACTGCGTATTAAAGACCTCCCATCATCAAATGCTCAGAAAATTGCAAAACACCTTATTAGTAATATTCTGTTTGAAGCAGAAATGGGCAAGTACGACTATGGCAACCCAATCGGCGGAAGTTACTCACAGCCATTCTACCCAACACCGAACTACGTACAACAACCGATTTCTGTCCCGATGCCACCAGCTTGTCCCAATCCAAACCCATGTAGTGAGCAGCTGTCTTTTCACGGAATCACACAGGCAAACTCTCCAGATTCAGTCATAAGCTCCTCGCTATCAACCCATACGGACAATGACTCTATCGACAATATATTGATGCACCTGTAATAATAATTTTACAAATTTAAATAAAAGAGAATTTTACACCTCATCTCTTCAAAATTCAAATTTGAGTTAAGACTTTTGTTCATTTTTGTTATTGTAATTAACTTAATACTCATTTTAACTAAGTAAATAAGGGTTTCATTTGTAATGGAGAGTGTTTTGTTCGGAACTTGAGACGCATGTCTACCAAATAAAGGTTTTTTCTAATATACAATTTTTTTCTTACCTTGATGTAATCCTGTAATACACTGACAATTGCTTCACAAACAGTCGGGATGATGGTTGATATTATTTGCTTTGAAATCTTGAATGTGTAACTTAACGAGTGGTAAGAGTCTCCCGTTGCCAAAAACCGCAGAGTAACTGCAAGGCGTTCATGTGGAGGAATAGCACTTCTGAAGGACGTGTCTCGTTTCTGGATGATACGCGGCATTGCCAAAAGCCAGCCGCGGCATAGTGTGGACACGGCTTTAGACGCTGGCGTGAAGAACATACAGGGAAGAATAACATCAGGTAAGAGAAAGGAGGTTTTAAAGAAAATCATTACAATTATTTATATTGTGAAATATGCATTACTTAATTATATTTTATTTATTAATTTTTAATCATGAAGTTTTGGGGTGTATTGTTTATACACTAATTTTATGACAGATGAATTAATACGAAACACTGATGTATAAAGAATCCTGAGAACAGGGACAATAAATATTCAGACTGCAGCGGGCCAAACATTGGCGGATGTCTGCAGAACAGTTGTTATATCGGGCAATCCACCCGTCCCCCGCCATAGTCCGCTCGGTTGACTCGGAGCCGAACCTTCAGCGCGCGTACTGTAATTGTTTGTGGAACTGGGGTCGTCCTTTTTGAAAATTGGATTTACTTTCGCGAGTTTAAGGAGTGAGGGAAAAACTCCTTGGTCAAAAGACAAGTTAATTAGAAGGGTTAATGGTCTCAAAATGTGCTTAGAGCATATTTTAAAGAGACGCATTGATATCAAATTGGAATCATTTAAACTTTTGGCTGGGAGCTGCTGAATAATTCGTTCGAGCTATTCTTCAACGACAGGTGCTAAACCCATTGAGGATACAGGACTCTGCCTACGCGTAGGGTTCACTCGGGGCTGTAATGGTCTTGGATTCAGCTCACAAGCAACAGACGCGAAAAATCTGTTAAACTCATTTGCCACCTCCTTTGCATCATCCACAAGCTTATCCCCAATTTTAATTTTTGTTTATGAGGGTTTTCTTTATTGTTAATGATGCCCCAAACAGTTTTAGAAACGTTTTTTGATGATGTTATGGATTTAGAGACATTATAGGTTTTCGCTGCAAAAATCACTTTCTTGTAGGTTTTCTTATATTTTTTGAAAAAAACACTTAAATTCTTCGCTCGTTGAATTTTTATTGATTTCCGAGAAAAATCTAAGTTTTTCTCTTGAGACCAATATGCCTCTAGTGATCCACTTGGAGTTTGTCCTTGTGGGACAAACTCTTAATGTTTTTGTAGGACAGCAAACATTCAGATGGAAGAGAAGAACCCCGTTAAAAATTTTAAACTGCTGTTCTACGGATTGCGTTGAATTTAGAAAATTCCACTTTTCTTTTGAGAGGGTTGCATTGAGATGAGCGATGTTTTCAGGCCGTATGTCTCTTACTGTTTTGATAATTTTGGGCTCCCTTTCGAATCTCTTCCCACCAATTATAGCTTCTTGGCCGTAGTGGTCCGAGATTGCTGTGTTAACCACGGAAACTATGACGCTCGGAAGATTGGTGATCACGTTATCTATGGCTGTCTGAGTTGTTGCAGTTACTCTAGTTGGAGTCCTGATCAACAACTCTAAGCCGAAAGACCTCAACAAATTTTCAAATTTTTTTGTGGTTGGATGATTGTTGTCCATTGCGTTGATGTTGAAGTCGCCCACCAGGACGAATTCCTTGAGTTTGTGCGTCAGGTCTGTGAGCAGAGACTCTAATTTTGTACAAAAAAGACTTCTTCGTTTCCACTGGGAGACCTATATATTCCAATGATGAAAACATTTGAGTTGTGTGATTGAATTTTGACACCGACTGCTTCGAAATCTCGGTCAACTGTTTCCTGAATTGAAAATGTGGAAAATGAAAAGTGGTTCTTCAGGAAAATAGCAACGCCTCCTCCTTTGGAGTGGTGTCGACAGTAAACATTTGCCAATTTGTAATTTGGAATTTTGCAGATGTGGATGTTTTGTTTGTTAAAGCCGTTTTCGGATATAACCTGTACCGTAAATTAGTTAATTAAATTTCATATAATGTAAATTTCGCAACCTAGTCAGCCAGTATAATTTAATATTATTTTTATCCAATGTTCCGGAACTATATTATTGGGCGGAGGAACTACCTAATTGGCACGCGTATGAATATTTTCTTCTAACCCTTAAGCAGGGTCCACACTATGCCGGGGTAGGCCGGGCGGGCTGACCCGGGCGGCCTAAGCCGCGTTGATGTAGACGCCCCGGGCGGCTTTGCCGGGTTAGAAAATGCCGGCCCGGGCCGTGCCGATCCCAACCCGCATAAAGTAGGTACAAATCAAAGGAAGCCGAGCCGAGCCGAACAAAAAGATAGAGTGGGGACGTGCCGAGCGGCTTCAGTTACAATTAAACCTCCGACCGAACTAGACGAATTATTTTATTTTCGACTCAGTTTGTTTAAGTAGGGTTTTTTATTGTTCATTTTAAGTGATGGAGTGGAATGACGAACAAGTTTTAGTGTTAATAGACTTATATAGAGAACGTCGTCTTCTATGGGATAGTTCAGATTCCCAACATAAATTTAAAAACCAAAGACACGACAGTCTCACAGAGATTGCTGTGTCTTTTGGAGTGGATAAAAATGAAATTGAGCGCAAATGGAAAAATTTAACCAGCCATTTTTGGAGGGAAAAAAAGAAAGAAGCTGAAACGAAAAGAACAGGGAGTGGCGCTGATGAGTACGTTAGTAAATGGTTCGCTTACCAACCGATGAATTTTTTGGGCGATAAAAATAAACCGAGGAATACTCAGGATAGCACACAAAGAAAAGAAGAGGTAAGTTTGTAATTTCTATTTATTTAATTTTTTTAACAACTATGCTAAAAACTAAGTTCACTTTCCAACATAATATGTTTTAATGGTTGTGTTGGAATGTCACTTCACCCTGTGGAGAAATAAAAAAATCAGCAAATTCATCTCTTACTGATTGAGCCAAAGTTGTACTTCTTCTGGGGACTCCAGAAAGGGAACGTAAAGATGAAGAAGCATCACGCCTCCATAATCCTAACGTAACTTCCCCATCTTCCGTAGATTCGCTATCGAACATTCCTCTAGGGTTATAAACTGATTTTTGAGGAGGTTTTGCGTAAAAAAATTATGTAGGTAAACAGCAGCCAGAGTAACTTTCGTTGCAGCTTCAGGTTGTAATGCCACTGGAGATCGGAATACACGAAAGCAAGCAGACAGCACTCCAAAGGCATTCTCAGAAACTCTTCGAGCCCTGCTGAGTCTATAACCAAATATCCTTTTCTTAGATCCTTTGTCATGTATTCCAGAGTACGGTTTCATAATATTTGGTGAAAGAGGGAACGCGTCGTCTGCAACTAACACAAATGGGGTTAGGGTTGTCCTTCCTGGCAATGCCCGTGGGGGAGGTAAATGTAGAGAGTTTTCTTCTAGAGCTTTCTTGAAAAATGTATTATTGAAAACGCCTCCATCGGAGATTCTCCCTTGACAACCCACATTTACATATATAAAATTGTAATTGGTGTCCACCACAGCCATCAAAACTATGCTAAAAAATCCCTTGTAGTTAAAAAAACTCAGAGCCTGAATGAAAAGGTGCTACTAAAGCGATATGTTTGCCGTCGATAGCACCGATGCAGTTTGGAAAGTTCCACTTTTCCTCAAATACTTGGGCGATTTCATTCCACTCTGCTTCACTCTGAGGCATCTGAAAAATGAAAGTAAAAGAAAAATTAGTCATATTTTTTAGCGAATTTTTTCTTTGTATATTTATTTATTAGTGCACCTCAAAAAACCTCAAAAAATATAAAATAAGTCTATTAGTGCTTGTGAATAGTTTAATGCCCATCAAATGCAAATCATTAAGAAATATCCAGCAATAACAAAAAATGGAGTTGTCTCACTTTCAAAATCAACGGCTCAAATTATGCACTAAAAGAAATGCACTTTTTCCGACAGCTAGCTACCGGTACGCCTTTTTTTAGTATTTATTTTAGTATTTATATTTTCAGGAAGATGGACCACAAGACAGTCAAGAAGAAGGCATTAACGATGACAGCCAAGTTGTTCATCCCCAAAATTCTGAAGACAAACAAGCATCAACGCTTTCCCCTTCAGAGGTTGCCGGAACCAAAAAATCATTCAAATCTCCAAAGGCACCAAAAAGCAAATCTGCAAGACGTCGATTAGTGGATAGTCCCGGTTCTTCCAATGCACTGGATGAGGCTCTGAACGTCATGAGATCTCTTCAATCAAAAAGAGCGAACATCGATGATGAATATTCATTGTACGGTGAACAGATAGCAATTAAACTGAGAAAGCTTCCTTCGCCCCGAACCAGGTTAGTTGTGCAGAATAAGATCAACCAATTATTATTTGAAGCTGAAATGGGATATCTTGAACATCAGCATGGGTACAATGTGCCACAAGTTAATACACGGCAAAACTCTGGACCGGCCAATCCAATGGTGCCTTCATTCCCCCAGACGCCCACTCAAACGTAACCACCATTCTTCACTGACAACATGACCAATTCAACATCTCAATGGTTTTCGACGTCTGGATATTCCTCATTACCGTCGTCAATTTCATCGTATTCGCAATCGGCATCCACTAATTCAGAACTGTCCAATATGGACCCCTTCCCTCAATAGTTTTTAACTTTTGTACTCAATTATTTTTAATTATGTCAATAAAAGTTCTGTTTTAAATTAATTTTGTTCAATTTTCCTTACCTTAATGTAGTCTTGAAGGGCCTCTACAATGGCGTCACAAACTTCAGGTACGATTTTAGAGATACATTGTTTGGAGATCTTCAAAACATACATTAGTGAGTGGTACGAATCACCAGTCGCAATGAAGCGCAGAGTGACAGCTAATCGTTCGCTTGCTGGAATAGCATCTGTATAAGAGGTATTCTTTTTTGATATTTTGGGTCCAACCTTGTTGAGTAGCATTTGAAAGTCCGATCGCTGCATTCGGAAAAAGTTGGTGAAACCAACGTCATTTCGGTATTCCAAATTCAACGGGTCTTCTTCATCCAACATTAAATCTTTCATTAATTCGCTAGCCCTGTACAGCTGCCGTCCTCTCCTAAGGCTCGGGCGAATCCAAAATCTTCTTTGACGTCTTTTTGGGCCCTGATTTAAAGCGAGTATCACCACAGCCATGGCTGACATAGCGACGTCATAGTCGGTAATCATTTTGAAAACACTAAAAACGCTTTAAGGACACTTTAAAAAAACTTCTAAAAAGTACTCTTCAACGAAGTCACCAGTCTGGGTGTTGAAACTATGTAGGTAGAAATAACCCGGTCGGTTTCGTTTTCGGTGTAGACGTCGGGCCCAGCGAGAACAGAATAAGATAGAGTGGCTATTCTGTTTAAAGACTAGTTCAGGGAAGCGAGCCGATGGCGGCCATCTTAGTCCGCTGTAGAAACGCAAAATCACATTAGAAAACGCACCAATTTTAATACCCGCGCTTCAATTAAACTGCGTTTTTATACATTTAGAATTGAAATAAAATTTTGAAACTTTGCATTATTGCTAATTGATACATACTCTTGCGACCGGTGTAGCTATATTTTAATATTTGTCATAAATAGTAATTAATTTGTGTGTTTTAAAATAACCTTACCAAAACCATGACATGAAAAAAGTACTCAGTGAAGTTTTTTTTTATTTATTGGTCAGAGAAATTGTGTAAGCGGGAAAGTTGTAGATTATGAACTGAATTTATTTTTTTATCTAAAACATTTTTGACCAAAATGTATGATTTAGCCTACAGACCGCTCTAAAACAAGAATCGGAAGCGGGCGGCTCGGCGGCGTGTGTCATCGTTGAAGCAGTTCACACCACTTTGTCTGTGTAATACACGTTTATAGTTAGATAGTAAAATGATGAAAGGTACAGTAATAAATAAACATATACGTTTTAGAAAATAACTATTTACATTTATTTACAAATAAACCAATATTTTTACGGTGTTTATTATGTTATCTACAGGATAAATAACATGTCATGAAGAACCCATAACATGTTGTTTTAAGACAATTTATTAATACAACAATTAAACTGACACAGAAGGCAACTGTTCAAATAATTGGTAGAATATAGTTTTTGTTTTAGCATAATACATAAAACTTAAATAACTGAATTATTTATATATACTGATGTATATTCAATTACATGTTTGATTTAATTCTACTTGTTAAAACTAACATTTAAGGGTGTATTACTATCACGTGATTTCCTTACAGTCCTCAAAATATTATGAGATAAAAGCTAATAACTAAACATATCAGAAATATGAAATAACAATTTAAATTTATTTTATAATAAAGAAATAAACATATCAGTTTTAGAAAATAACTATTTACATTTATTTACAAATAAACCAATACTTTTACGGTGTTTATTATGTTACCTACAGGATAAATAACATGTCATGAAGAACCCATAACATGTTGTTTTTAAGACAATTTATTAATACAACAATTAAACTGACACAGAAGGCAACTGTCCAAATAATTGGTAGAATATAGTTTTTGTTTTAGCATAACACATAAAGCTTAAATAACTGAATTATTTCTATATACTGATGTATATTCAATTACATGTTTGATTTAATTCTACTCGTTAAAACTAACATTTAAGGGTGTATTACTATCACGTGATTTCCTTACAGTCCTCAAAATATTATGAGATAAAAGCTAATAACTAAACATATCAGAAATATGAAATAACAATTTAAATTTATTTTATAATAGACCAATCTTTTTACGGTTTTTATTATGTCATTCAACAGGATTAATAACATGGCATGAAAAACGTGTAACATGTTGTTTTTAAGGCAATTTGATAATACAATAATTAAACTGACACAGAAGTCAACTATCTAAATAGTTAGTACAATATAGTTTTTGTTTCACCATAACACAAAACACTTTAATTTAACACTTTAACTGGAATTTTTTGTAAATATTGACATACTTTACATTAAATTTTTCATTTCACTATAAATGATAAAAATAAGATGTAAGGGTCTATTATTATAACGTAACTTTCCTACTGTCCTAAAAATGTTATAGTTTTTACAAAGGTGTTGTCTTATTTTATTTATATGTACATTATCATTATAATTTTTTGTATGGTAATGACACCTAATATTAAAATACTTTTTACAAATTGCCTTAACTAACGGAACGAAATGATTTTCTTCTGGATCCTGATCACAAGTATGACTGCTGGTAGGAAACAGATCAATTCCAATACAATTTCTCAAAACTATTTGCGTCATTTTTTCATCTGCGTTTTTTTGCATAGAGTAATTTTGTGTTTTAAGATAGGTTCTTACGACTTTTTCACACATCAAACATAATTTATGAACATCAGAAGATGGCTGAATAAGACCGCCTCGATTTTTAGAAAAGGTCAAACTGTTTACACGCATTTCCTTGCCTGTTAAGAGTTTGAGGCATTCTTCACAAATTATTTTCTTTCTCAGAGATCTTACAACATATCCTGCTACATACTCTGTTACATTGTAGGCGATGTCTGATGTTTGAATATCGTGGAAAATAAGGTGATCAGTATTCGTTGTCAAATTCGAAATACGGTCTCGCTCTTCTTCCTCAATTGATCTCCATTCGGGTGTAGAAGAATTGATTGCTAACACCTCATTTGAATATCTGTTTATATTAAACATAAGTGTTTTACTTAGAATCTGTGAATTACCATTATTGGTCTCATGTAGTTCACTATGAATTAAGATTCTCTTAAAAGTCGCAATAAACTGTTTACATGTCGGGTTGTTGTTGTGACCCCCTCTAGAACGAATATAGCCAAAAAGACGCTCAACGTGGTCTTGGCTAACTTTATAAAATGGTAAGTATTTGAGAGGTCGACTTTCCCCAACAAAGTGGTAAAACATCGCTAATGCACTTTCTATACACACAATAAATCCTAAAAATCCTGTTTTTCTTTTAGATTTGACGATTGGTATTCCAAGATGGTCCTTAAGCATCAATATATATTCTTTTGCTTCTAAAAGAACAGCTGAATGTGATTTGTAGTTTTCAGAGTTCAGTGCCCTTTTCTCGTACTTTGCATGAATACTTCTTGAATTTAAAATATCAAAGAGTTTATTAAAAACTCTTAAGCCGCGTTTACACCGGAGCTGACAACATTGCTGCCAGCAAAAGCTGACAACATTTACAAAAATCGTACTTTTAATTCCGTCAACATTTGCTGCCAACAATGCTGTCAGCACCGAAAAGTGTTGGCAGCATTTACCCACCAGTAGTCGGTAAAGATCAAAGAATGTTGTCAAACATATGCTGGCAGCAATGTTGACGGGACTAAAAGCGACCGTCAACAATGTTGGCAACACTTCCCTTAGCGCACGTGGTTGGCCGCCATGTCGTTCCGACAGCGTCAGTACTACTCTAGTTGCGACTGTTGATGGTAGTACGTCTGTGTTGTTTGGTGTCCGTGTTTCTCAACTCAATATGAACAGCGACAGCATTGAGAGTGAAATTGATTGGTCCCGTGAAACAGTCATGCAATTGATTGACCTATATCGAGAGCAACCAGTTCTTTGGAATCCGATGGACCCTGATTTTAAAAATAAAAACCTAAAGAACTATGCATGGAATGACATTTCGCGGGAAATAAAAGCCAGTAATACGGAAGTACAGGCAAAAGTGAAAACATTGTTGGCACAGTTTCAAAGAGAACTTAAGAAGAAGAAGAGTGGTTCGGGGGCAGACGAGTATAAAAGCAAGTGGTGTTATTTTAAAGCGATGCTGTTTTTAAAGGATAAAACTACTGCACGGAAGATTAAAGAAGCTGGGATTGCCACTGACGACAAAGAGGCTGCCGATGAAACAGTGCAGGCAAGTAGTTAACAAGATTATTTTATCAAATTGTCACATATTTTAATGTCACTTTTATAGGTTAAAAAAGTTAAACATAAACACAACGGTCTAAAATTTGTTACAAATTATATAATGTAATTAACACTACTTTAATTGTTACTTTGTTATTGTTGTAAATTCAACTATACGTTATAATATGTGCAAACGTCCTTATGTACATTTGTATTTTAGGCCTAGTAGTTGTTTTGCCATGGCACTGAACCCTCGTCACTTTGAAAGTAAACACTGATTTCATCACGTATTTGTTTGGCCAGCTGGGAAGGTTTTTTTGGAATCTTCTTTAAACGAAGTAGAGTGTCTCTAGGCATTCCATCAACTCTCCATTGTCCTGGCACTAATGATCCTGTAGCTAGGTCCTCGACATCAAAAGCTCCGGGAGGTGTATACGTTGAAGCTGATGACATACTTCTTCGCAAAAAGTTATGCAGGTGACAGCAGGCTAAAACAACTGTGTCTGCCCGCTCTGGTTCCAATAACATTGGTTTCCTCAACACACGGAAAATAACACTCAATATTCCGAATACATTTTCCACTACTCTACGGCCCCTGCAGTGGCGATAGTTGAAGACACGTTTTACACTTGCCTTATCATGCAATCCAGGAAACGCCTTCATGATGTTAATTTTTAAAGGAAAGGCATCGTCAGCCAGGAAAAAGTAGGGTACCGGTAAGTACTCCCTTCAGTGGCGCACCCAGGGGGGGGCTTTGGGGGCTTAAGCCCCCCCCAAGGACCTGATATATCCGACTAATAAATACTGTATGTGACTAATCATTCGTTATGTATCATCATATATGTTTTATCGTACTTTTATAAACTATAATGAATGGGTAAACGTTAAACCTATTTATTAAAGTAACACAGATTAAATCATAGAAATCAAGAGTTGTGAAACAAATATTTAGACGTATGTATTCACAGTATAGGGGAAGGGTGGGCAAAGTGGCCACTGCGGGCATAGTGGCCACGGCCGATTTCTCTGCCACGCAGTGCTGCTACGCAGCGGCCAACGCCTCAACTACTGCGCGAGACCTCCATTAGTGTTCTGTAGCGTTGTGAAGGTGGTCAGTTTACGTGTTCGGATTTTATCATCAAATGTGTTGTTTTTCAAGTTGCTGATGTAAGGTAAGTGGTCTGCTTTACTTGTTATAACTATAACTACGACCCTAGTAAGTAATGCTGACAATAACCATTAAAAAGAGTGTGATTTTAGGCTATCAATTCATGTGTAGGAGTAAGAGCTGGGTGTTACAGATGTACGTGCAAGGTCGCTATTTTGTAATGGCGTCAGAAAAGGGCAAAGTGGCCACTGCCGTGGCCACTTTGCCCTCCGCCGTGGCCACTTTGCCCCGACATCAAATATTTAGTTTTTTTAATATAAAAATATACTTTATTTTATATAATATAAAAACAAATATTATTTGTTTTACCTGTTCCGAAACCCAGTTTAGGTGCCCTAAAGCAAGTATTTAGTTTTATATTTAAAATATATTAATTGTCGATGTGCCCAAATCCAATTTAGGTGACCTAGAACGGTATTCACTTGTATGCAACTACAACGTATTTTTTTTTTTTTTAGTTGGAGTCATGGTGTCCAAATACAAACGGAAAACCGAGCAGCAGTCTTGGGACCCTCAGGCGATGCAACGAGCTATCAACGCCGTGAGAGATGGTATGCCAATGCAAACAGCTGCAAAAAACTTCAATGTGCCAAGAGAAATACGTTGAAACGCCGGGTTTTAAATAAGAACCAGCATGCTAAGGAAACAAAACAAAGTTCTTGGCCCACTTACCGTCCTGTTTTTTAATGCAGAACAAGAACAGCATCTTGTAGAATATCTTTTAGAAATGGAGGTACGATTTTTTGGAATCACTTTAAATGATTTGCGTAGTCTTGCTTACAAACTTGCAGAGCAAAATAATATCACACAATAATTTCAACCATGAAACAAAATTAGCTGGGAAAGATTGGGTTAGGGGCTTTAGACAGCGCCACCCTGAAATGGTGTTGAGAGTACCAGAGGCTACTTCGGCAGCAAGAGCCCAGGCTTTTAACAAAGTAAATGTTACAAAGTTCTTTGACATTTTAGAGGATGTCCAGAAAAACCACTTATAATCCACCTCACAAGGGTTTTCAATGTCGACGAAACAGGACTTATGACTGTCCAGACTAAATCGTCAAAGGTTTTTGCACTTAAAGGCAGACGACAAGTTGGCTCACTCACATCTGCTGAAAGAGGTGTTCTCTCGACATTTGTAGTTTCAATGTCAGCAGGAGGGACTTTTATACCTCCTATGGGTCATATTTCCAAGGCAGCGAATGAAAGTTGAGCTGCAAGATGGTTCTCCACCAGGGACAGTTTTTGCCTGCCATCCATCAGGGTGGATGCAAACGGACATTTTTCACTCAATGGTTTGAGCACTTTTTGCGCTTTGCTAAGCCTTCAAAAGACGACCCCGTCTTATTGGTACTTGATGGACATGCAACTCACACAAGGAACCTTGACTTTATCGAAAAAGGCTAGGAAAACCATACAACTGTGGTTTGCATCCCCCCTCATTGCAGCCACAAGCTCCAGCCGTTAGGACGTTAGCGTTTATGGGGCCATTCAACACCTATTATGTCCAAGCAATCGAGAGATTTTTACGAAATAACCCTGGTAGGCCAAGTAACTCAATACCAAGTGTCTCGTCTTCTCGGGGAATCATTTTTAAGTGCTGCTACTCCTACTGTTGCGGTTAAGGGATTTAGAAGGTGTGGCATAGTGCCAATCAACAGGGATGTGTTCACTGATGCAGATTTTGTTGCTTCTACAACAACGGAAATTCCCAATCCATCTCAGTCACACCCAACAGCTGACATCAATCCAGTTTTCACCGGACCCTGATAAAGATGGACCTGCTGATGCCGATCCCAATGCAGCAAGTGCAACATCAGGGCCTGTTGATCCCGACCCTAATGCAAGTGCAACATCAGGGCCTGTTGATCCCGACCCTAATGCAAGTGCAACATCAGGGCCTGTTGATCCCGATCCCAATGCAAGTACAACCTCAGGGCCTATATTAGGTTCCGGAGACCCCACAACATTATTTGTTCTCGTCTCTTCAAGCCCAAATACCTCAAGCAATGAACGTCCATTAAAACCCAATGCCTCATCTGCCTTAAGCTCCATGCCTAGTAGGCCTACCTCATCTGCTTTAAGTCCAAACCGCCATACCCAGTACATCATTTGTTGTAAGCCCTCAAGAAATTATCCCGATTCCTAAAACAAACATCATCAAACGACAAAATAAGAGGAAAAAGGGTTCGGCTGCAGTGTTAACCTCAAGCCCTTACAAGGCTGAACTTGAGGCAGCGAAGGCAGAAAAGGAAAACAAAGAAAGACTGAAGAAAATTAAATGGAGAAAAAAGAAGAAAAAAAAGAAGTTGGCGAACAAAAAAAAGAAGCCTGTCAAAGAGAGAAAAGGAAACCAAAAGTGGCAAAACGTGCTTTGTTTCTGAACGAATCAGATAGTGATGAAAGTGACGCGGATGTTTGTACTGCCAGAACTTGTTCTCAAAATCTAAAAGTAATGAAGGGTGGATACGGTGTTCGGGTTGCCACAAATGGGCACATGAAGCGTGTGCCGGATGTGAAGAGGATGATAATGAATTCATTTGTGACCTATGTAAATAGACTGCAAACAAAAGACAACAAAATCGCAAAAAGTTGTAGGCCTAAAGTAATTTTTTATTGTATTATTTTCTACTTTACACGTTGTTCAAAATATGTAGACAATGTAATAATAACTAAATTTGTAACAATACATTACATACTTTGGTATTTAAAATGCATTTGTAGTATTATTTTTGACATCGGGCGGCAAAGTAGCCACCCTGTGGCCATTTTGCCCTACCCCAACGGGCAAAGTGGCCATTTGGTAGGGCGTGACAAAAAAAATTATGTTTAAAAAAAGTAACTAAGATACAGGTATATATTATTTTTTTTTAATGAGTGTAACTATATATGGTATCTTATAAATAATTTTCATTTCTTTTGAACAATTATAACAGCTTGAATAAAAAATAAGTTTTCCTTAGGGTGGCCACTATGCCCACCTTTCCCCTAACTGCCTGCGCTGCTGTGTTAGCTCCCTCCATTCCATCCTGCTCTATGGCGATGACTACGTGCCGTTGCCAATGGGCGACCAGCTCTAGTTTCCACAACTCTCACCAGACGCGCCCGTGCCCGCCCGGCAGTGAATTTGTCTTTTGTCCAGTTGACAGTCGTAGTTTTATCGAATTGCAGTATAGTGTGTGTTATGGGTTGTCTGGCTGTCAAGTTCAAGCTGTGTTTGTGGTCTAGGTCTGACAAATTGGTTTGGACAGTAGTCTAGTAAGTTATGGGTGATAAAAGAAAAGCTAGTATACAAAACTATTTTAAACCGTTGAAATGCCACAAAATATTTCGGCAAGTAAAGGAGCTGCCTACATGTGCTGAACAGCCTGAGTTTGTGTTGGAGGATGTCTCGGGAGCTAACGTAAGAACTCTGCAGTCCGATGTAAGTCAAAATAACTTAGACATTGCTTTGTTTAAAACAAAAAAATTGGACAGACAGTGGAAAAGTTAAAAGTGTTGAATGACAGATGGGTCCCTCAAAGTAGTTTTAACTTTCCTTACAGAACGTACGGGACTCAACAACGAAAATTTTTGTTTTTCATGGCTAAATAAATATACTTGGCTGTCTTATTCTGGAATTGAAGACTCTGCATACTGTGTTCATTGTATGCTTTTTTTCCAAAAAAGAAGTAGGCAAGAGTAACGCTCACATACTGGCCAACTTGTTGAGGAAGGTTTTTCTAACTGGAAAAAAGCATTAGAAAAATTTGAAAAGCATGCAGCCTCACTGTACCACAAGGACTCTTGTGTAAGCGCAGCTAAACTTTAAAAGAGTAATGGATAGTGAAATCAAATCAATCGACAAATCCCTTGATAAAGGGAAAGACCTTCAAGCCCAAAACAACGTGAAAAGAATCCATTCCGATAATAGACACTATTATTTTGTGTGGAAGGCAAAATATTGCTCTTAGGGGCCATAGAGATTATGGCGAGTTTGATATAAAATCGTAGACCTGCCGAGAAATGAGGGTAACTTTAGAGCACTGCTTAGAGCCAGAATTGAAGCGGGGGATCAAGATTTAAAAAAACACTTTGAATCATGTGGAAAAAAATGCTACGTACATAAGTTGGAACTTCCAAAACCAAATAATTGATGCTTGTAACCAGAATCATAACTGAAAAAATAGCAACTAAAGTTAAAGAGGCTAAGTTTTTTAGTATTCTCCGCAGATGAAACGTCCGATCGATGTTTCAACAATTGAACAGTTTTCGTTGTGTCTACGATACGTAGATTCTGATGCATCAAATAATTACCAAATATGTGAGCAATTTCTCAAGTTCATGCCACTAACCTCCACAACCGGTAGGGAGTTGGCAAAAACTGTAATAAAAGGACTTGAAGATAGTAACATTGACGTCAATAACCTACGTGGCCAGAGGGTACGATGGAGCGGCTGCCATGAGTGGGAAGTTTAATGGGACCCAAGCCTGTATCCAAGAAGCCTCACCCCACAGCAATATTTGTGCATTGCGCCTTCTCATAGCCTTAATCTGCATTATCAAACGCTTCTGAAGTTGCACCTATCAGAAAACTGTTTCGGAATAGTAGAGAGGGTGTATAATTTTTTTCAACACTCCTAAAAGACAAGCCGTTTTACAACAGTGTATTGCATCGGAGATAAATGTTGAAACCAACAGGAAAAAACTGCTACAACTTTGTCCAACAAGATGGGTTGCAAAGGCATGATGCCCGTCTTTGTCATGAAGGAGCTTCTTCAACCAGTTGAAGTAGCGTTGGAGGAAATAAAAAACTGGAGTGATAGATAGAGACTCTTCTTCTGGAACTCTTATTTTACTCAGCTCTTTACGTCAAGGCGAATTCATTCATTTCTCTCTTGGCATCAGACAAGCTCCTTGGTTACACTGTAAACCTAAGCAAAAAAGCTGCAAGGAAGTGATTTGGAACTATCTTCTGCAATCACACATGCTGAAACTGTACTTGAAAGCCTAAAATCCATAAGAACAAATGCGGATGAAGAGTTTCACTCCTTGTTTTGAAGAGGCTACCCATATGGCCAACAACTTTGGATGTAAAATCTCCATGCCCCGAACAGTTGGCAGACAACAAAATAGAAACAACACACCAGCAGATACGCCTGAAGTGTACTACCGGCGATCTATTTTCATCCCTTGGATTGAATCTTTGATAAGTTCTTTGGAATCCCGATTCATGAAACATAAAGACATATTGAAGGGGTTTGAGTGTCTGATGCCTACAGCCGATGGATCACGTGGGAAAGGAAAGAAACCTCAAAACTTAATTATCTGCAGCTGTGTTGTTTTTTATAAAAATGACATAATTGAAAGTGGTGGGAACAACGAAAAAGCCTGCTCAAAGCCGAGTTTGAGTTGTGGCACAACAGCTTTAAGACCCACACCAACACACCAAGAAATGTAATTGAATTTGTTGAACTTGTGTGATAAGGACATGTTTCCTAACATCCACATATTGTTGAAAATATTGTGCACTATCCTGTAACTACGAGTACAGCAGAAAGGTCGTTCTCAACATTACGTAGACTCAAGACCTATCTAAGGAATACCATGGGTGCTAACAGACTGAGTGGACTGGCGGCTTTGAATATTCACCGTGAAATAGAAGTGACCAATACAGAGGTAGTTTCTGTTCTCAAAAAATCGACCAGACGTCTAGATTTTGTCTTGTAAATATTTTAACTTTAACTTACATCTCATTTTGTAATCATTAAATTTACATTTGTAATTTTAAATGTATTATTTCTTTCCTTGAAAACTTAAAACTAATTAATGACAGTCCAACTTATTCCAGGATGACATTTCATAATAAAAATCAATATAAAGCTTTAACTTGTAATTTTAATAAGGTTTTAATTGAGCTAAAAGCTGGTTTAATGTAATAGTAGCCTATTAACTTAAATTTTTCTCTAATAAGATTAACTTGTAGTTGATTATGAAACAGGCCACAGACAGTTGGTTTTAGCTTACTCAATTATCTAATGATCATGTAATACAGTGATGTACCAAATGTTACATTATTGTAGTTCGATATGTTATAGGCCAACTAATTATATATTACTGGTCATTGAAGGTCATGTAATGGAAAACTATAGGCGTACATTTTATACTTGGGAAGCCGAAGCCCCCCCCAAACCAAAATTCTGGGTGCGCCCCTGACTCCCTTCCTGGAAGGAAACTTGGGTCGGGAAGATTCAAAGTCTTATTTTGAAGGTGTTGTTTTAAGGTACTATTGCCAAACACTCCACCATCAGATAACCGTCCTTGGCAACCAACAGAGACGTAAGTAAAGCAATAATTTGCATCAACAACAGCCAGGAGAACAATGCTGAAATAACCTTTGTAATTGAAATATTCACTTGATGTGTTGATGGGTGCCTGTAGCATCACATGTTTCCCATCCATGCTTCCAATGCAGTGCGGAAAATTCCATTGCGAGTTGTACTCTTTGGCATGATGTAGCCATTCTTCTTTAGTATTCGGCAACTGCAAAATGAAATGTATTTTAAAGAGGTCAGTGATCCATACAGTCAAGATATAAGTGCCAATTAATATACTTAATACAATAAGGGTTTTCTCTGTTACGTCCCTTTTTTTATGTGATAACGTTTTTAAATGTGATTGTAATTTAACAGCTGATTACCTTCAGATGAATTTGTAACTAAAGTCAGATTGTAAACAGAAATATATCGTTTATAAAATTTTTCATAAAACTTTGTAACTGTGAGTTTAAAATCATATAATCTCTTCGAATTGTAGGTGAGTTTCTCATAAACAGAAAAAAAATTTAAATGCGCAATTTGCGCACAGGCCCCCTAGTATACCATAATCTTATAAAAAATAAACGTTTATTTCAGCAAAAGATTTAAAACTAGTGATTTTTACCTACTCTGTCAACTCAAGGTAATGTCAACTGTAAAGTAATGTGGTTTTATTTTTAGGAGGACATTGCAGAGGAGGGCAATGACACATCAATCACAACTGCCGACAACACACCTAAAACAGGAACGGATCCTCCTCGAAAATTGACGAAGAAGAGGAAAGCTTCAATTGTGGATGAAGCTTATCAAGTAATGAAAAAAGTGTCTAGCCAGTTAAATCAGCCAGGAATTGAAGACGAGTTTGATATCTTTGGAAAAAACGTTGCGTGTCAATTACGAAAACTTAAAAACTCTCGGGACCAAGCACTTGCAAAACACAGGATTAATACCATTTTGTTCGAAATGGAACTTAAACAGTTACCGATGGGTCCAGAGCCATCAAGATCAACCAGTGCATCTTCCTACATTCAGTCATACGATCCATTAACATCTAATGAAATCCAATCATCCATCAACGCTGCAAGTCCCATTTCTGCTGAGTGGGCTCCTCAACATGACGAGTACAATGATGCTTATTGTGATAAAATTATTCAATCTATAGGTTTATGATCAAAAAGTAACTAAATTTCTATGGAAATAAAGCTGTTTTGATTTTATTTGTATTATTTATGTATGTAATTAAACTTTGAGTGAAATATTCACTAAGTTTCTTTAAACCAACCCATTTCCAAAACAACTATTATTACTAACAGCATAATATAACCAATCACATATGTATTTGATTTTTGGATATGGAAGGAGGCAATCATGGGACACTTGGTTATATACAAGTATTCACTTACCTTTATATTATCCTTCAACTCATCAATCAAAGCTGCACAAACTTCAGGTATTATTCCAGAAATTGTAGATTTTGACACTTTAAACAGGTAACTGAGACTAGAGTAAGAGTCTCCACTGGCCAAGTATCTCAAGGTCACTGCAAGTCTTTCTCGTGCAGGTATTGCTAGCCTGTAATTGGTGTCTTGTCTCGCAATTTTAGGTCCAATAGCTGTGAGAAGGTTTTCAAAGTCGTTACTTGTCATCCTCAAGAAGTTTTTAACGCTGCCGTCACACCTCAACTCTCTTGACAATGGATTAATATCGTCCTGATTTAAATCTGAAAGTAAGTCACTTCCACTATACACAGATCTGGCCCTAAGGGAAGGCCTTACCCAATATCTCTTTGGTCTTTTCTTTTTACCTATGATGACGCACGCTGCTGCTACCGCCGCAAGTTGCTCGAGTGTTGACATCTCGGAATGCAGAATGCAACTAAACGCACCAAAGCGCAAAAATGTTGTCAACACATGTTGATCAGTTTCGGAATTCGCCAACATTTGCTGCCAGCATTTGCTGCCAGCATTTGTTGATAGCAATGCTGCCAACAAAAGCTGGCCAACATTTGCTGACAGCATTTGGTGTAAACGCGGCTTTATAAATGTAATTGTTGCTTTACAATCTATAAAATCTTTTACTTTGTTTTCATTCAAATATTGAAGTGAATCAGCAACAGACGCACTAAGAACTTGTGCGGCCAGTTTAACTTTCATTTTTTGTTTGCAAAATAAAATGTGACTATTTGTTAATTTATTACCCAAATTGAGTTCCTCTTCTTTCTGAAGAGAGTTTAAATTTTCAATAAATCGCCATTCAACTTTTTCTTCGTTTTTATCATACATTATTTTGTTGTCACCAAGGGTGTTGCGGACCAATTTTAACATGTGACAAACATCTAGGAAGAAATGAATTGGCTCCTCTGTAATGGGATGAGGAAAAGCAGATACCATGTTGTCTGGTGTAATTTTGCATCCTAGTTTGTTAGCTGCAGCAATGTTTGTTGATGTGCCATCACAAGTTAAAGATGCCACAGTTATGCCGGATTCGTGTAAAAGATGTATACATTGCTTAACTAAACCATGCAGCTGTTCTCCGTTTAGGCCTGCCACAAAGAAGTATCCTACAGGAATTTTCCATGATGAGTTGATAAATACTAAGTGAAAGACAAGTGCCTCCTGTGCCAAAGGAACAGAGTCGTCGTCTATAGGAGCCCCAACATTCACAGTTCCGTAAAACTGTTTGCCGTCCCACTCCAAATGTTTGCGGATTGCCATGGAATCAAACATCAATGAACATATCGATGGCTTCTCGGATTTCGTTGAGAACTCTTTTAGTGCTCTAAATACTTCTTTTGAAAAACCTGGTTCCCCTTGTACAGTTGCATACCATCGGCGCAAAGTTCTGGGATGTGGCAAGGCAGTGTCAAACGTTTTTCGTACAAAACAGTACGCTTTCGGGGACAAAAAATGCAGTGTTATAGCGAAAGCTTTAAGTCTGTCATCGTACACTTTTTTCAATGACGGATTTGATAATTTTTCAAGAGATCTTTTAATGAGACATTCTGATGTTTTTGAAATTGATTCAAGAAAAATGCATGACTCCTCTTGCATATTAAGCTTTTCTCGCAAAGATTTAATAATATCTTCCAGTTTAGCTACTTTCTTTACAAGTCTCTTATTTTTCAACTTTAAATTTTTAACTTTTTTTTGGTAATTTTGCACACTGGATTTCATAAGCACTATTTCAGATTTAAGTTTTTTAGTTGGAGAAACTCCACAACTTTCACCCATAGTGAAACTATTTCCACGATTTCTTTTTAAAGAATGTCCCTCTGTTGTCTCAGCCACTATAGGAAAAATTGAAGGAATTGCTCCTTGTCTTACCCTTACACATGATAAAGACGTCCTGTCCAAGTCTTCCTCTCTGAAGTGTGATGAGCAAAGGTGACTCCATTTACTTGGTTCCCAGTCCTTTCTTTTGGTAGCGTTAGTCCATTTTCTCCGCATTTCTTCATTCTTCGGAAATCTGGGGTGAAAAAAAACTATTCACTTCTTGTACGTAAGACATAACATAAATAGGTATTTTATAAATCTTAAAGGCAAACTTCATGCTTAAAATAACATACTTAAAAATAACCTAATTTTTCAACGATAAGATATTTCTTATAAACGATTTAATACAAGAGACAATGCCTGAGTTTGATATAAGCTCTACTGACAAATGTCATGTTAAGAAAAGTATCGGACTTAAATTACTAGTAAATACAGAGTATCGTACTTAAATATTGTGCTTTAACTATCTTGTAAATAATAATAAAATTGAATTTAAAAACAAATTAAATTTTTATACTTTTGAGAAGTGAAAACGTATTACCATTTTCGTAATACGTTGATTGTAGACTTTAGAGGCGTAATTTTACTATGCCGATAATGTATGAAAATAACACATTTATTTTAAAACCATAAATATAATCAACACTGTTGTTGCTCTCCACATATTCAGAAATTTATTGAATTTTATCAAGATTTTGAAATTTAATTACATAGAATAATAATGTATTGAATTTCAAAATAAGAGTTTTAATCTTTCAAATAATAAATATGATTCTACTATGTACTATTTAAACTTATTTAGTTTTAGTGTAAAATTACTACACAGTCTTTAAAATTATAGTAAAGTTAAATAGTAACTTTGTCTTTTATATCTAATACTTCATATTTTCAAACAAATACAGTTAAAACTACATTAACAATGGTGCTATTTGCGTGTTTGTTTCTTTATAAACCGAAAAATATTTTCAATATATTAGAACACTTAGAGCTGGAACTGGTACATTAGTTCAAAAGCACAGTCGTCCAGCGAATTTCTATCAATCATAGTCGTTGCAGACTTCTTCAACGGGAGTCTTCGTCTTTGATCACGTGTTAGGACATTTTGTAGGGTAGATTTTTAACACTTTCAGCCCCAGGTGTCTACGTTACTATACCACAAGAGTAAATATCCCTGATATTAATGTTGACGTGGGGCTGGGAATGTTAAGGTATAATACTTACCTAATCGCTGAAATCTGTAAACTGTGTCAAACTAATGTTTACTCATTAGATAATTTACACACTAAAAAATAAAGACAAATTTAAAATAGTGGTTAAATTAACTAAACATATGGTTGTGTTGTCATAATAGAATGTTTATACAAATCAGTTGAATACATTTGACAGAGTATTTTTATTAATATTTCACAACTTTTAGAGGCCACGGTGGGATTTTTAACTGCTTAACAAACCAGTTCGATGGATTTTCGAAATAAGAATAGGCGTATATATTCATCCCAGGGACCATAAGAATGTCCATATTAAATTTCAGTACAATCGGTTCAATAGTTTACACGTAAAAACAAAACAAACAAAGGCACATTCATATTTTTATTATTAGGATTACTGTTATTTTAAATTTAAAACAAATAGGAACATAAACAATACTTACTTGTGAAAAGTAATACCACTGATATTTTTCTTCTTATCGGTGCTGTTAGAACAGCCAAAAGCTACACAAAACACCATAGCTTAACACTGTCAGCGTGGTACTGCCAGCGAGGACTGCTAGCGGGGGTGTGCTACAACGTGGTTGTGGCGCGCGGCAGTAGGGTGACTCACCACTCTAAGGCCGCCATCTTGGTCTGCCTACCCGCCAGCAGTCGGCTCACCGCGCGTAATATACACAGCCACTCTATCTTATTCTGTTCTCGCTGGTCGGGCCGGCTTAGCCCACCCGGGTCAGCCCGCCCGGCCTACCCCGGCATAGTGTGGACCCTGCTTAGGTAGCAGCCCAACTACGTGACCGATCAGACCTCGCGCGCTTTGTCCGCGAATTCACGTAGTTCACGTAGCCGATGTATCTCACGTGTTGTTTGAGTAGATTGCTACCACTTTCCCAACTCTACTCCTCTTCTAGGAATAACCATTCTTAGACTACAGCTTCAAAGTCTCGTGCCAAGACGCCGACGCCCGGGTTGTGAGTCTACATATTGCAAAGGGAAGTGGAATCTTATTGTTTTATAAAGTAAAACATCGTAGGCATAATTCCACAGAACATTGGATATTTTAGGCCCACCTAGCAGATATACATTTTTAGTTCTTATATTCTAATTGGCAGCAACGTGGTATTACATACTTTTCCTTTACCATCTAAAAGTGGTGCTTGTAAGTATTCATAATTAAACTGAACTTATAAGTAAACTTTGCAATTCGAGTATTTAATACTACGACCTCAGAAGTCACCACCCCCATGTGTTATCGTCATACGGTACACATATTTATTGCGCGACTCTGCTATTGATGTGCCTACTCTGCCATCAACTGGGTGAAACTGAGTGAAAACGCCACAATGCCTGCCATTAAGATAGAATATTTGTCTAAAGATGAGTTGGTATTTGAACTGATATCTAGAGGTATTAAATTAAATAGTGATAGTACAGTAAATGAACTTAGAAAGTCCTTAAGACAGTGTTTGAGAAACAATATTTTACCTACTGCAAGTAGCCTATTAAAAATAGATCACAATCAGGAAGTACAACTTCTCAGTGAAAAAGTGATGTTATTAGAACATGGGTGCAGTGAATTGAACAGTGATAGTTCACCTTTAGAAATCACTAAATTTCAAGAAAAATGTAAACATTTAATGAACCGTTTATTTTTAGACAACCAGCTAGAACTAAGTACTGTACAAAGTGAAATTTTATCAGCATTAAAGTGTAGGCTAGTAAATGTTGAACAACACTTGGCTAAAAACTTGCTATCTAAAGTGAACCTAGAACAGCTTAAAGTGTTAGAAGCCAGTTTAAATGAATCATTGGAACAAGATGAGGCTATGGAACAGGCAGTGAAAGAACAAATATGCCCTATTTCTGTACAACGACCAACAATATCACAGCCTACTTCCAGTACCTCCACTTTGCCTGTAATGCCTAATTATAATGCAAACAATAATGGTATTAGTCAACCTATGTCTAGTTTAAATATGTTTAATAAGTTGAACAACCCTGTAGAATGTTATTTACAAAATTTTACAGTAACAAATGGTTTAATAGTACCTGAGCTTATAAAATTTTTGAAAACTTTGTTAAAACTAAAATGTGAAACTAGCCTATCAGATAATGAAATTTTAGCATTGTTACCATGTTATGCAAAAGGTCCACTTTTAGCCAAATTAATACAGTGTAAGTCTGTCATGCCTAATGTCAACTATCTACACATGGAATTAATTAGTGCTTTTATCCCTGTAGGCCTAATTGAAAGACAGACTAGATTTAGTTTATAGGCCACAAAGGTTTGATGAGCCACTGTATGAATACATCTATGATATCAAAGAGCTCAGTCAAGTTTTATTGTGTAACATAAGTGAACAGGACTTGGTAACTTGTATAAAAAGAGGTATTAAGCCTACAGATAGAAATAAGTTAATTTTTGAAAACACTCCCATTTGTTTTACAGATTTGGAAAAATTGTGTATAGCTAGTAACAATATAACCTTTAATGATAACTTAAGGGACAATTTAAGTAGGACATATGTTAACAACATGTATCCACCACATGTTGAACCTAGAAATAGTAGGCCTACTTAAAAAAAACCCAAAGTTGTGTTTCAATTGTAATAGGCCTGGTCCACTTAGCAAAAAATTGTTTTAGGAATCCAAAAAACTAGTTGGTAGGGGAGTGGTATTACACACAACACCTAAAAATATCCCTCCCTGGATTCAGAAGTCTAAGAATAATAATTTTATAAATATTAATGCAATAAGAAAAGAAAAACACTATTTTATGAGAGTCTATGATAAGGTAATTAAAAATTGGAGTAAATTAAACTATAGAAAACCTAATTTAAGACTAAATGTTAAACAGTATAACAATATGCCTTTAATTGAAGCTATAGTGGGTAAAAATGTAAAAACAAACTGCTTATTAGATACTGGTGCTACAAGAGATATAATGAGTAAAGAATTTTATGATAGCCTATAGTTGAATAAAAATGTTTCTAAATTAATGAAATCAGATGATAGAATGTTTGCTGCAAATAACACTGAAATAAAATGTTTTTGTTACTGTTATGCTAAGATAAAAATTTCTAAATTTTGTTGGAAAGTAAAACTTATTGTATTGGATAATTTAAAGTGGGACATTGTATTAGGAAACCCATTTATAACTAATAGCAAATTAATTTTAGATCTTGATGGAGATTCATGTTATTTTAAATTCAATTGTAATGAGGAAATAACTATTATTGTACAATTCACTGAAAGTATTTTGAATGTAAAAAAGGTTCATAATGTATTGGATTTAAAGTTAAAATAAGACGTGTTCTATAAAAAAAAAAAAATTGTAGCATCCCTAGCTTAAGAAACCACTTGCTGCCAAATTTAAAATATAACATAAAACCCAGGAAGTTAATTGTTTGGTGAATCCTAATCGAATGTTCGAATGGAAATAAAATATAGAAAACAAATTTGTAGGTAGACTTAGTATAAAGAAATGAGACAAAGTTGATCCTGACTCTTTGTAATGAGGGAAGCAAATATGAAAAATTGTCTGTCTTTTGTATGTATGTCGAAATGTTAAATTTTGAATTTTGTAGATATATTTGAAGTGTTAAAATTCGTGTAAATGTAAGATATATAGGGTGTTGTATGTAAATATATATTAGGAGTAATGCAGTATTAATAAGAAATGTGAGACTTAGCTTCTCGTGAGGGGACGTTTAATTCCAAAGTATTCAATCCATATTGGTAATTTGTCCGCAAGTCTCAGGGTATTTAATGGCAAAACACTACACACAAAACACTGGTATGAATGCAAAAAAAGTATGAATGTGGCGTTATTTTTACTCGCTATATAACAAAACACTGGCCTGTTGTTTGTAAAAATAAATGGACCTCCTCTCCGGCTGTTTTCAACCAGAAAAGTACGTTGACACTTGGCTTGTTTCTGGACACCACTCAGCGCTAGCTGTCAAAAGTAAGGAGAGATCAAGAGAAAAGAAATACGATGAATCCATATTGGTAATTTGTCCGCAAGTCTCAGGGTATTTAATGGCAAAACACTACACACAAAACACTGGTATGAATGCAAAAAAAAGTATGAATGTGGCACCTATATAACAAAACACTTCACTACACTTGTTCTCTGTTTAATCGCCTTAAATGCCCTCATTCTCGCAACGGCCCGCAAATTCTAAAACGCTGCAACGTGCACTGCTTGAAAATAGTTTGCCTAAATCGATGTTCTATTTTTGGTCTCTAAGCGAGCAGATAAAGGAATCAGATACCGGGATAACTGCATTGGTGTGCGATCTAGCGGATTTCATAGGAAACTCTTGAAACCCCGCGCTATCGTATTGTTATGGTTGAATTTGAATTTATGTAATGAATAAAAGGTTGAATTAAGTTTGTTAATTAGAATATGTTTAAAGTAAAGTGACTAACTAGGGTGCGAACTCAAAACAGGGGGGATATTCTGTACCGTAAATTAGTTAATTTTTCGCAACCTAGTCAGCCAGTATAATTTAATATTATTTTTATCCAATGTTCCGGAACTATATTATTGGGCGGAGGAACTACCTAATTGGCACGCGTATGAATATTTTCTTCTAACCCTTAGGTAGCAGCCCAACTACGTGACCGATCAGACCTCGCGCGCTTTGTCCGCGAGTTCACGTAGCTCACGTAGCTGATGTATCTCACGTGTTGTTTGAGTAGATGGCTACCACTTTCCCAACTCTACTCCTCTTCTAGGAATAACCATTCTTAGACTACAGCTTCAAAGGAAAGGCTGCCTAATGAACCCGACATCGGAGCAACCGGTAATACCGTTGTGCGTCTTACCAGAATCCTCAAACCTCACCAGAATCCTCAAACCTCACCAGAATCATAAAATATATTTTGATAATTATTACACCTCAATTAGCCTTTGTGACTACTTGTTGCCCCAGGGTGTACATTGCGTTGGAACCGTACGAACAGATCGTATACCAGACTGTCCGCTTCCTGACAAAAAAAAACTCAAAAATCCATGGTAAGAGGCCAATCAGTGGAGTATGTGGGTGAAATGAAGAATGGGAAGATAGCAGCAGTATCCTGGAAAGACAATAAGTGTGTCAACCTCCTGTCAACATTTTCAGGGGTTGAACCAGAAACAAAAGTCAGGAGATATGATAGATCTCGAAAATTGCATGTGGAAGTGAACTGTCCTAGTATAATATCTGAATACAACAGACATATGGGTGGAATTGACCTCCTGGATAGTCTCCTTGGGAGATATAAGATAATCCAGAGAAGCAAGAAATGGTACATTAGACTGTTTTATCACCTGCTGGATTTAACTGTTGTAAATGCATGGTTAATTTACGTCCGGGTCCACAAAGAAAGACAAGAACCACACCTAAAACTAGCTATGTTCCGGTTACAACTAGCTCAAAGTTTATGCAAATTCGGAATGACAACAACACCAACAAGAGGCCGCCCCTCACTTGCCAGCAAGAAACCTAAGAAAGCTGTGGCTTGTTCTGGTCCTCTTAAAGAAGTCAGATTGGACAACATTGGACACTGGCCAGACCATACAGAAAAAAAAAACAGCGTTGTAAAATGGAACAGTGCAAGGGGTTTACTGTTTATAAAGTGTGTTAAGTGTACAGTTCCATTGTGCTTAAACAAAACAAATAACTGTTTTGTCAAATATCATACTCTTTGATAACTGGTCAGGCACTGAGATTGTCAGGTCCGAACATAGACAATGGCAAATGTAAGGTTGTGACATATCATATTTTGAAAGGAAATGTTAGTAATAAGAAATAAAAATGTGTTTTAAATGTAATATGTGTTGTTTTTATATGCAACAACAAATACAATTAAAGTTGTGATGAAATATCATTCGTTGCCATATGGCTACAGCATGCATTGTGTGCATAACAAGGTATATTGTAGAGCAGCACACTGCATGTTGTTGCCAAATGGAACATAATTTTAATTTCCAAATTATTTGCACTCTATGAGTGGTGGAATTTTAAAACTATTTTTTATGATGTATAAGACCATTTTTCTAACGAAATAAATTTTTTCCAACCAATAAAAAAAATCATGCACTGTAGGGTTAAGTATTAAGTCAAGTTTTATTGTATACGTCCGGTGTTGTTTGAAAAAAAAACTGGTATGTGTGGCTCCACTAACGTATTTCTGGATCTGGTAGAACTTGATGGCGTTACCGCTAAAGAAGTATTTGACTCTCTAATGAACTGCCTTCATTCAAATGGGTTGTCTGAGCAGTTTTTAAGCGATAACTGGACAAGCTTAACTTGTGATTGTGCTGCTACCATGCTCGGAAAACACAAAGGAATTGGGGCATTATTTTGTCAGAAATTCCCTTCTATTATTGTCTGGCACTGTGCAAACCACAGACTTGAGCTGTCAGTTTCAGGCGTTATTAAATCTGTTTCAGGAGTAAGCAGATTCAAATCCTTTATTGATAAACTCTATGTTATCTATCATGCCTCACCAAAAAACAGTAGGGAACTCAGGAACTGTGCGAATCAATTAGAGGCAGAAATTTTAAAAATTGGAAGAGTTTTGAGCACCCGTTGGGTCGCATCTCTCTTCTAGCCTCAGGGGGTCATGTCTGCGCCTGGAGGAGGTAAGAGGGATGCTGATGTCTTCAGGTCGTCGGGCTTGAAGAGGAAACCACCTGGATCAGCGCTGACGACACCGGTTACTGACCATCCCCCGGCATTTCCGTCCTTGTCTGCTCCGCTGTCTAGGGCAGGATCCAGCGACAGTGTGGCTTCGGTGTCGTCCAAGCGGCAGCGTGGGGATGAGGAGACTGCTGCTGGAGCCCTGGAGAAGCGAGTCGTGGGGGGGGGGTGTGACAGGTTGGAGGTGATTGTGAGAGAGGCTTTGGGGGTTCTTGAGCTTAACACGTCCAAAATGAGTAAGGCGAATGTCTTTAAGATTAGGGATACCATTCTGGAGCTCGAGAGGGAGATTGCGAAGCAGCGGCAAGATGTGGCGTATTATCGCGGAAGAGTTGATGAGCGATCCTCGATCCAGCGGTTCTTGTCTGAGCGTGATGGGGGGTTCAGTGAGGCGCTGAAATCTTCGGTGGGTGAAGCTATTGCGGAGAAAGCTCCTAAGTGGTCTGAGGTGGCCAAGTCTTCGCCATCTGCGGTGGTTACTGTGAGGGGTCGACCTAAGGATCTCCCTAAGGCCGTTAACCCCACCATCTTCATCAAGCCGGCTGAGGGGAAGAGGGCAGTCGAGGACATCCGCATGGATGTCCTTGCCTCCCTTAACCCGGTAACCGAGGGGCTTAAGATACGTAATCTGAGGGCTGCTGGAGACGGGAGAATGGCGCTGGAGGCTGGTGACTGGGAGACCGTCTCTAAGAAAAGTAGGGCGCTGGCTGATAGGGGTCTTAACGTCTCGGATAGCGCCAAGGTTGCGCCCCGTTCAATTGTCTATGATGTGGTCAGTGCCTTGTTCGATAAGGATTTTGTTTCTGCGGTCTTTGACCAAAATGAGATAGCTGTTGTTGGTTCGTTGGAGCAATTCAAAAGGGAGTTTAGGCCTATATTCAAGAAGGGCAAGAGGGGTGGGCCGAAGCATCATTTTGTTGTTGAGGTCTCTCCCTCTGTCCGCAAAACTCTGGTCGATGGGGGTAGGCTGTTTGTATCGTGGTACTCTTGCAAGGTCGAGGACTTTGTGGGTTTATCGCGGTGCTTCAAATGTGAAGAATTTGGCCATGTGTCAAAATTCTGTAGGGGCAAGGAGGTATGTAGGCATTGTGGGGTTGGGGGTCATTCCCATGAGGCTTGCCCTGATAAGGCTAAGCCAGCTGTGTGTGTCCCGTGCAAGGATAGGCGGCTTCGCCATGATCATGCTCCTGGGTCTGGTGACTGCGATACTTTTCTTCGGGGGGTGGACGCTATGATGAAAAGAATAAACTATGGCTGAACCTGTTAGGGATTTGGTTGCTGGTGGACCAGAGGCTCTCGCTGCGTTGGTTGGTGTTGGTGATGTATGCATTGTTCCTTGGAGACCTTCTTCGTGCGGTAGTTGTCTTCACTGGTTTGAGCGGCCCGGGTTGATTGCAAAGCACTATGCTGAGCAGCATCCTGGGGTTCCCGTCTCCTTCCGGTGTGGGAATTGCTCGCGCACGTTTGGTGGCGTTCACGCATCTCTTTGCCATCTGGGTCGGTGTAGGGGTCCTGTGGAGGTCGTCGATGGTGATTTCTTCTGTACTGGGTGCGGTAGGAGTTTTGCTTCCCAAGTAGGCCTGTCACAGCATAAGCGACATAGGCATCCGGCGGTTGGGAATATCGAAAGAATGGCGCCTCCACAACGCCCAGATCGGCCTTTGGGACACTACGAGTGGTCAGAAAATGATACTTTGCGATTGCTTCAAAAGTTAGGGGGTGCTCCGCCTCTTGGTCGTTATGCTGCTGCACTCGTTCCAATTTTCCCTAGTAGGTCTATTAATCAAATTAGAGACAAGGTTGCCTCTCTGGTGCGGTCTGGTCGGTTGAGGGCTGTTGACCAGCCTGATATCGGTCCGGGCCGTGGTGGAGGGCTGGTCGATGTTCAGGTGCCTCCCCCTGCTCCTATGGGCCTCCCTGGCGACGGGGTGGCCCCCCGGGATTGGGGGTGGGGATGTTAATGAAGGGTGGAGCACTGGCATTAGGGAGTTCTGGCTGAGGGAGGAGCCAACTCACGAGTTGGCTCTGGAGCTCAGGGAGCATTGGTCTTCGGTGGTTTCTCCTGATCTGGAGTGGATTGACTCCTTTGTTGATAGAATCAGCGGATCTCTCACTGAGTCCGATCAGACGCCGGTTCGGCGTCGCCCGGTTAGGTGTGGACGCACTAGGGACGTCATCAGAAGGCGGATTTATGCATGTACACAAGAGTTTTATCGCAAATGTCCAGCTAGGTTGGCCGAGTGTGACAGGGCCGGGCTTCCGGTATGTTCCCTGGCTGACTCGCCCAGTCCGCCTGCTGAAAAGATCAGGGGGGTATACTCTGCCCTGTGGGACTCTCCTGGTTTATGTCGTTTTGATCCGTCTCCTGGTAATGAGGTTCACTGGATTGACCCGGTTTCTTCGCGAGATGTCAAGGCTCGCATAAGGGGCATGAGGCCCGGTTCGGCTCCTGGTCCAGACTCTATTAGGAAAAGGCATCTTCTTGGCATACCGGGTGCTGAAAATCTACTGGCATGTCTTTTCAATCTTCTTTTAAGTACAGGGCAATATCCGTCAGGCTGGTATGTTAACTCTACGACCATGATCCCCAAATCTGGGAAGGACCTGTCAGTGGCTTCTGGGTGGCGGCCCATTACCGTTGGCTCGGCCCTTGCGAGGATGTACTGCGCCCTCGTTGAGGCCCGTGTCCGGCGGGTGGTACGGTTATCTGTGAGGCAGAAGGGCTTTGTGGAGGGGAATGGTTGCTTCGGCAATGTTTTCCTCTTCCATGAATGCATTCGCAGGGGTAAGTTGTCATCTGTTGCATGTGCTCAGCTGGATGTGAGCAAAGCCTTTGATAGTGTTCCTCATGACGCTATCTTTAGGGCCCTTAGGGGTAGGTCGGTCCCTCAGGTGCTTATTGATGCTATCTCCTCCATTTACCGAAATGCGTCCACCTACTTTAAGAACTGTGGAGGGTTCAATGTTGGTAATCGGCGGGGGGTTAGGCAGGGGGATCCTCTCTCACCATTGCTCTTCAACATAGTCATTGACTTCTTGTTAGTTGAACTGGCGAGCTCTGGCTTGGGGTTTACTTTGGGTGAGCACAGGGTTCCTGTTCTGGCCTTTGCTGATTGCAACTTAATGGGGTCCGATGTTGCTGAGCTCCAAACCCTTCTAGATATTGTGTCCGCCTTTTTTGCATCTGTCAACATAGAGCTGTCGGTTTCTAAGTGTGGTGGTTTCTTTGTTAAGAGGCGTGCGAAGCCCTGGGTTCAGGAGCCCCTTGGGGTACTCCTGGATCGGGTCCCGCTCCGCAACTTTGGAATCGATGAGCCATTTTCTTATTTGGGAGCTTTATTCACTGTCCATCGGGGGCTCAGCAATTCCAATGCTTATCTTTCAATCAGGGATGCAGCAACCAGGTGCTCTAAGCTTTCCCTGAAGGCAATGCAGAAGTTGAACCTGCTATGCAATTATGTTCTCCCAGCCTTCTATAGACTCATTGCGGACCCGCCTGGTTTGGTCGCCCTTCGGGAGTTGGATGCCTTCCTGAGGTCTCTAGTTCGGACTATGCTCCACCTGCCCTCCGCTGTGGCGTCTAGCTATGTCCACATGCGGAGGGCCGATTTAGGTCATAACACTCTCAGGCCGGATCTCGTCGTCATAACACGAGACTCCGCCCTGGTGGTTGACGTGACTGTTCGCTTCGAGCAGGACGATTCACTTGCTGCCGCTGCTCGGGAGAAGACCAATAAATATAGTGTGCTGGCCCTAACGGTAATGGATAGATTTGGGGTCAGTAATTTTAGGGTGCTGCCTCTGGTCTTTGGATCTAGGGGGGTTTCCCTGCAGCCACCAGGAGGAACCTGGGCATCTTGGGTGTGGGCAACGATGTCCAGCTGGGCAACCTGCTTATGGGGGTTGTCCGGTCCACGGTGGCGATCGCCAGATGCCATTTGGATGTGAGGTGAGTTTGGATGTGTGTGAGTGGTAAGTGGGTTGGGTGAATAAGTATGGAGCGAGTTTTAGATTTTATTTCTTTACTTTTGAGTTGCCGACCTTAGTTAAGTCATCTAGATCTTCGGTGATCGAGTCGCTGGGCGGACCAGTGCTGGGGCTAGAGTGGCGTCTAGTCCCGCCCTAGCCTGACATTTGTCTAATGGGGCTCATCCGCGGCGAAGGGGGTCCTCTCCCGTGCTGTTGGGGGAGTGGGGGCTGGCGTCCCTCCCTGCCTGCTTCTGGGCCGGTCTGGTCTTGCCCTAGTGCGACGGTGGGGTGGAACCCGGCCGACCAGTGCCGTGAGAGATACTGGTACCGCGGGGTCAGGGGTGCCCCCGGCTGGCTTACCCCAGCCAGCGGGCCCTGACACATGAGGTCGGACTCGCGGGGGTAGTGGTTGTATCTTCGGCCGCTGATAGTTTGGGGTTCTTCCATTCATGTGCGCACTATAGCTTCTTTTCTTTCTTTTAGCCAGTGGCTCTTTAGTTTGGTTTCCTTCAACCTTTTTGTAGGTAAAGTAAATTTTAGTTTATTAGGTTCTTTTTTTTATTACACGGAGCAACTCCTTGTCCCACCCAGTTTCTGGGGAATTTATGGATAAAAACCACCCGGTACCGGAATAGCCAAATGCCTTCATCTAGTTGTATCTGTCTCAGCTGTATGGGAGTCCTACGAGGCGTTAGTACAACACTTCAAAGAAGCTTCAAATGATACAACTAGAGACAACAAAGAAAGAATTACTTTTTCTGGCCTCCTCAACAAAATCACAGATACAAATTTCATATTAGACCTGGGTTTGATGGCTGACGCTTTACAAGAGCTTTCAGAACTAAGTGAAGCTTTACGGCATTGCAACGCAGATTTGAGCTATGCAAATAGAAAATTGCAAATCGTAGTTGCTTTATTCGAAGAAAGGAAAACAACTCCTGGTCTATACTCTAAAATGGCCCAAGAAGCAGTTGAAAACTTGTCTTTTTTCAGTGTTCCTCTCCAAACAAAAGCTGGTCGAGTAAACGACCAACCGATGAACCCGTAAATATTTTACGGAGTACTGAAAACGTCTATTAAATGAAGCGAGACTGTTAAATGAAAAAGACACTAAGTTAGCAGATACTTTCAAAGTTATGGACACTAGAAACTGGCCTGAAGACATCCCAATAACGTTCGGAGAAAACGAAATGAGGGAACTTGCTTCCAGGTTTAAGCTTAATGAAAGGCAGTTAATAAGGGTTTCAGAGAATATATCTACTCCAGAACGTTACCAGACAGCCTCTGTCTCGAGCAATCGATCAACTCGGTTGCCATTTCATCAAGTGAATGTGAAAGAGGGTTTTCTCAAATGAATTTAAGAATAACATCTATGAGATCGTCACTCAAAATTACAACAGTGTCTGGCCTGTTGTTTGTAAAAATAAATGGACCTCCTCTCCGGCTGTTTCAACCAGAAAAGTACGTTGACACTTGGCTTGTTTCTGGACACCACTCAGCGCTAGCTGTCAAAAGTAAGGAGAGATCAAGAGAAAAGAAATACGATGAAAACACGTTAAAAGTTTTGGACTATATTTTAAAAAGAATCCGAATACAAAAAGTAACGCTGTATTGCTCTACTGCTATTTATGTTAATAAAAGAAGTTTGAGTTCTATAAAATCTTCTTGTTTCCTTTCAAGAACCTAATTCTTTACACAGGCAAACACTGTTTTGCGGTGATGGAATAATATATAATAGAAGGGGGTGGGGGATAAGTCTCGGCAGGTTGTAGTTCCGGTACCTCAATTTCTAGAAATCGAGCACTATATATATATATATATATTATATATATATATATATAAAATTATGTTTATTAAAATATAAAGAAAATTTAGAAAAATTTTAGCTCAGACAAAATATACATAATTAGACCTATAGTATACGGAACAAAGGAAAGCTAGATATGGTAAATGTTAGGCTAGATAAAACTAAGAAAAGTCATTCATGTATGGAAATTAAACTTTTCAACAACTTGCCTGATAACACATAGACAGTTAGTATTGTTAAGAGTTCTATTAATAGTTGGTTGAAGGACAAGGCCTTTTATTCAATTTGACGAGTATCACTAGTGAAATAACATTTTATTCTATTATTTCTATATTAAATTATTTCTTGTTTCTTTTAAAATTTATTTATTATTTCTCATTGGACAAAGCCTTTGATGAGCATTTGTCCTGTGTCAATTTTGAGGCCACCGTTACAGATTTGTTGAGTTGTTGTTTGTTTTATTCTCTGTTTTTTTTATATATGTTATTTCTTGTTGTTTTGTTATGAACTTATTTATTGTAGTTGAACATTAGTTTTTAATTATTTTATTATAGGCTTATTAAACAATTGTGTATAGCAAAAAATAAGGAATTTGGTATTGGCTAGTTATACAACAAGTTTAATTTAAAAGTAAAGAATTTGGAATTTGAATTTTTAACATGTTTAACAATATTGTATTAACTACTTTGGAGACTAGTGGGTTTGTCTTAAGAAGCAGGTGGTGCAGACGTTCTCTGTGATGAATCTTCACTAGACCTAGAACAATAATATTGAATATGTAATTTAATAGGTACAAGACTTCTATGCTAACAAATGTTATGAACGCCCACAAGTTTACATGGTTTAAATCATGTCACAACCTAATTTAAAAAAAGATAGATAAAATCTCTTAGTTACCAACTCACTCATTTATTGACAAACATAACATTTCCATATGCAGTGGCGTCGGGCCGGGAGTAGAGGTGTGCCAAGTAGCTCCGAGAGCGGAGAAGCCAAACTAGCTCCGGCTCCGTTTGCGGAGCTAGCTCTTTAAACAGCTCCAGCTCCGGCAACCGCTCCGGCGCGATGTGCGGCATCTGTCTGCTCCCTTGTAGATTGGAGCTTATTGCTTGGTTATGTTATAAACAGCAAATACTACTGTAAACAAATATGCTAAGGTGCTGACAGTTTTAATTACTACTTACTTTTTTATAATACGTATTATGAAAATCTAATTTTTGGGTAAGAAGACTACACGTACATTTTATTTATATTTATTTTCACACTGTAGTAATAAAACATAAAAAATAGTACGGTAACAGAAAATATAAAATAATATACAAATTATTTACACAAGTATTCATGATTTGCATTTAGATACACAAGTTGAGTCACTTTCATGGATTTGATACGTGATCTTCGGTCACTTATTATTATTCCCGTTCGGGAAAAAATTCTTTCACAAGGTACTGACGTACCCACAAACCCCATGTTTATTTTAACGAGTCTGCTGAGATTTGGGTAGACTGCCTCGTGAATCCTCCACCAGGACAGAGGATCGCCTTCTCTGGGAAGTGGTGGTTCAGCGATGTACCTGTCGATTTCGGCGGTAGCACAATCGTTGGGAGTTCCGGGAGTCTGCCTTTGTACAGATTTTATTACAGAATCAAACATAGAAAATACTGAACATTCTTCTTCTTCAAATTGTGATGGACCAGATTGGTTGGTCAAAGTCAAAGATGGTGTACCAGGAGGGGATTGTTCCATTGCGGTGGCAGAAGTGGCGGAAATCATAGCTGCAACGACCGTAATCACATGATTCTTAGCAAACTGTTGACATTTGTCGTCAGAAAATGCATACAATTTGAACCTTGGGTCCAAAAAGGTATTAAGTACTACTAACTTGTTGTACTCAATGTCATGGTATCTGGCTGATAACCCCATGAGCAGGTTCTGTACTACCTGTATTGCATCAGGGTGCAAATTTAGTGTACATAGTTTGCTGCAAACATTTTGCAGCCCAAGCGTCAAAACAATTATTTGACTTCCAGTGAAGTAGGATTCCCCACTCATCTTTGCTGTGACCTCTTCAAATGGTTTTAGGACTTTGCAAAGGTCACTGCAAAGTTTCCATTCATTAGAAATTAAAGATGGCAAGTCTTTGTCCAGCAATGCCAAAGTGCTTATTACAGCCTCTTTTAACTGAACAAATCTACAAAGCATGTAATATGTGCTGTTCCATCTCGTACTTACATCTTGAAGTAAGCGTTTAGGGTCTTTAACGCCATTGTTGATTTGGTATTTTAATAGTTTTTCAGTGGCTGCGTTGCTTCTCTTAAAAAATGAGACAATCTTTTTGCATTTGGTGATTACTGTATCTACCTTTGATATGGCATCTTGAACCACTAGGTTAAGAGTATGTGCATAGCACGGCCAATGACTCCACATTAAAACATTTTTTTATGGCTCCAACGACATTGGAGGCATTGTCTGTTACAACAACTAAGATTTTGTCTGAGATTTTATAGAAATTCGTTATTTTCTTGATTTCTTCGGCTAAATGGCTAGAAGTATGTGAGCCCTCCATTAAAATACAGTCTAAGAGAACTGATTTCAACACAAAATCATTGGTAATGAAATGCCCTGTAACAGCTATATACGATTCATTGATCGTAGATGTCCATGCATCTGTCGTTAAACAGATGTTTTCCACATTTTTCATTAACTCAGCTACTTGAAGCTTACATTTGTCGTACGTGGTGGGTATTAGGTTTTTTGAAACCACTTTCCTTGATGGAATTTCAAAAGAAGGGTTTAAAGCTGTAACGAATTCCCGAAAACCAGAGTCCTCCACAATAGAAAACGGTTGGAAATCTTTGTAAAAATAGCTTTAGAAACGCAGCTTCTACCTTTTTCTTTTGGTTGTTATTCATTTTTTTTGGTATAAAACTCGATAGAGTGGTTTGTTTAGCACTTCCCTTTGGCTTATCTAATTGATTAGAAGGCAACTCACCAGGTTGAGGTTCATTTTCAGTTGCAAAGTTACTAAATGAAGCGGCTGAATCGGTAGGTCCAGTGTTGGTTGTAACATTCACATCACGATCACTTACACTTGTTGATTTTGAACTTATAACACTCAAAGTAATTCCGACATGTTTTCTCTCAATATGCCTCTTCAAATTGTACGTTGATGTACGGTAGCACATAACCAAGCCACAATGTTCACATCTACAGTTTTTAAGGTTAGCATCAATAACTGTAAAATGAGACCAAATTGAACTTGTCTTAGATTTCTGTACTTTTGATGCCATGTTAATTAACTGCACAAAAACCAATCAATACTAGTCATACTCGTAAACCGCACAAAAATATCACTTTTCACTGTATGTCTACGTTAGAACTCCTACTGAAACTGAAACTGGTTTGTTTTGGTTTGTCAACAAGTTGTAGGCCACAGCTGATAGCTCCACAGACGCTCCGAGAGAGTAATTATATGAATAAGGTTAGAGCTGGAGCTGTTTCGAGAGTCACGGAGCGCTGCTCCGCTCCGCTCCAGCAGCGGAGCGCTGATTTGAAACAGCTCCAGCTCCAAAGGCACACCTCTAGCCGGGAGGGCACGGGGGGGCACGTGCCCCCCCAACATTATGCAAAAAAAGAAAAAAATAATATAAATTATCTTTAAATTACGTATATGTATACACTAAAAGTTACGAATGAATAACTAATATAGATCCCCCGTTAGTCTATTTTTCTGTATGCATCTAATTTGATTCTGTGTGTGTAAAGTATGCGCGTGTTACAACTAAATTTACAAGTGCCGGTGAGCCGACTCTGGCCGGTTGCGCCCGAGCTGGAGCAGCCGATCGAATGCACCCGAGCCCAGCCGACGCCGGCCGAGGGCCTCCGAGCATTGACGACGCCTGGCGGAGGGATATCATACCAGCTCAGTGCGCGTGTGTTGTGTTGTGTAGGTGGTCGCCACGTTTTATTCGTTCAATAAGCTTATTGTTACTAGCTGAGCTGCTATTGTTTGTGTAATTTTTGCGGATGTTCGTTTGTTATCATGTCTAAGAAACAGTCCTCTGTACTAACATTCTTTAAAAAACTTGGAAATTCAAGTGAAAGTGTAAATGAAGATAGACATTTAGCGGGAAGTAGCACTGGAGGTAGCGTTGGTGATGAATCGCCATCTTGTTTACGCCCAGATCGTGATGCTACATTCCAGGGCGAAAGTAGAGATCCTTCATTGGGAGTACAAAGTGCAGATATTGCAAAAGGAGCATTTCAGCCTGTTGATTGTTTTAAGGTAAGCAAGATTCAATCCAAATCGAGGCAGTTCAAAGAATCCTGGTACAGTGAATTTAATTGGGCCGAATATAGCCCCATTAAAGACGCTGCATTTTGTTACCCATGCCGACTATTTTGTCAACATAAGTCTGGTCGCGGGGAGGAGTCATTTACTAAACTGGGCATGAACAATTGGAAGAAAGCTTTGGAAAAATTCAGGAAACATGAGAATAGTGAAATGCATCAAAAATCTAAACAGTTTCTCAATGAGTATAGAAAAGCAGGAAGCACGGTAGCAGATTCGTTGTCCTCGGCACATACTAAAATGGTTGAGATGAATAGGAGGTATTTAAAATTCATAATTGAAAACATCCTATTCCTTGGAAAACAGAATCTTGCCTTAAGAGGACATGATGAGAGTACTGCTTCATTTAACAGGGGGAACTTTATAGAACTGCTACAACTGAGATCTACTCAAATGGAGGAAGGAATCCAAACATTAATGAAATCCCCAGTCCATTCATACAAAAGTGCCCAGGTACAAAATGAGATAATAGATTGCATAAAAAGTGAAATGCTTCAACAAATTGTCCAAGAGGTGAGTGAGGCTTTGGCTTACTCAATTATTTGTGATGAAACTACGGATATTTCAACCCGTGAACAGCTTAGCATTTGCATTCGATACATTACTAAAATAGATGGACACATTAAAATCAATGAAAGGTTTTTGGGCTTCGTTGATGTGTCAGACACTACTGGTGAAAATTTACATCACACTATTAAACAGTATCTGCAGCAGTTGGGTATAAGCTTAAATAAAATGCACGGCCAGGCATATGATGGAGCTAGTAACATGAGCGGCAAATTCAAAGGTGTTGCCTCAAGGTTCCAAGAAGAAGAGCCTAAAGCTTTGTACACACACTGCCATGCCCACTTGCTTGATCTGGCTGTTCAGAGATTTTGTGAAGAAATAAGACAGCTTCGGAATTGCTTATCCATAGTAAATCACCTGTATAACTTAATTAATGCATCAGCTAACAGGTTTTCAATATTTGAATCAATATATAAGCAAAGCGGAGAAACAAAAATGAAAAGACTGGTGAGCTTGTCTCGAACTAGATGGACAGTTCGACACAAAGCAATCCATGTAATTCTAGAGCAGCTCCCTGAAGTGTACGAAACTTTGGAAGTTATTGCAAACGATGTATCAAATCGTAAAATTGCAGCCGAAGCTGATGGTCTAGCCAAACAAATCAGCACATTTGAATTTGTATTCAGTTTAAAACTATTGCACAGCGTTTTGAGTCAGACTGATATACTCTCCAAAGAACTGCAGAGTGAATCTCTTGACATTTCTAAGGTTTTTGCAAAAGTTGAATCAGTCATTGACTGTTTAAAACTGGACAGAAATGATGATGGCTTTATTCAGATGTGGAATGAGTCAGAAGAACAGTGTAACAAATATGGTATGAAAGGTTTGTCAGTTGAAAGGCCTTCACTACCACGCAAACGGAAGATTCCGAAAAAACTTGAAGCTAGTAGTAGCTCTTCAGATGCTGCATTTCATCAATCACCTGAACCTGAACCTGAACAGATGTTCAAGACTGGCATTTACTTTGCTGCTTTAGACACAGTAATTGTAAACCTGCAATCTCGTTTTTCCAAGAACGATTATGATAAAATCAACTGCATTGCCCAGTTACTATTTAATTGGACCGAAATTGACAACAACGCTGTTATGGCAATCCAAAAGTTTTATAACTTGTCTTTAAGTTTCTCTGTACATCTTAAGTTTTTTCACTGTTATGCAAAGAACAATTTTGTCAAAACAGACAAAGCAACCACAAGAATAACGTTCCAAGAGTTGGCTGATTTTTTTATTGAGAATGATCTTCAAGCCAGTGCACCAGATGTTTGGCAGCTACTAGAAATATCACTTTCGTGGCCTATCACAACAGCAAGCGCAGAAAGATCGTTTTCTACACTACGAAGGCTAAAGACATTTCTTCGAAGCACCATGACAGAAGACCGCTTAAGTGGGCTTGCCCTGATGTCTATTGAGCAAGAATTGACGTCTGAATACATGAAAGATAAAAAACTAGATCTGTTAGTTGACAGATTTTCAAATCTAGCCGATAGGAGGCTAATGCTTCATTAGAAGTAACGAAAATTGGTTCGTTGAAAACCATTACTGTAGTTCTGTTCACCTTAAAACTTTGTCTTGTACACAAATTTGTTTTTGTGTTATAAATGTCCTTGCAGTTATGTCTAGAATAGAATAAACTTGTATAATTTGAAATTGAGTCTTTTTACAATCCATCAATATAGTAAAAATTGATTAAAACCAATGTTTAACAAAAATACACATATACTTTACTTTAGTTCTTAAGTGGTAGTTTTCAAAAAAGTTTCCACGGGACCACCCCCCCCCCCGGAGACCCCGTGCCCCCCCAAATTATTAGGTCACGCTACGCCTATGTCCATATGTATGGTATCACATACTTCAATTTTTATACACTTCTATAATTTGGAAAGCAATCAACAGGTAATGTTAGATTACCAATTGTTTGTTTGTTGTTTATTTAGGGTCAAATTAAATTTAAAATAACATTCGTCACACATAATTCCTATAAAATAACTAACTGGCACCATGATAATGGTTTTTTACGTCTTAGATTGATAAAGAGACTTTCATTTTTACTAGTGGAATAAGTTGATTTTGAAAATAAATAATACTCAACACATAATTCTTAAGCTATTCTCTACATAACTGTGGTACCATTTAAATTAAGCACTTTCCCATATCAGTTTGTGAGCTTCTCAATAAGTCAAGAATTAAACTCCGCTACATGTCCACTTATTCACCCATTAACTTTGAAAAGTTTTGGAAACAAAAAAATTATTATTGAACAAATAGAAAGTGCAAAAACAATATACTAAATACAAAGATTTGTTAAAGTAAACGTATAGTTTTCTACAGAATTTTTATTATAATGTATTGTTACCAAATGGCATAAAAACTCATAAGTATATACTTTATTTTGGGTTTCATAATAAAAACTAATAGTATCTGAATCCAGAAAACCAAATAAAAGATAATAAAAACTTGGTATTATGAATCTCATAATATACCCTTTAAGTATTATATAAAATTAAAGATGTATATTTTTCCACAAAAGTATACAGGGTGAGTCAACTAAGATATCCTAAACTATATTAAGAGAATGACTAGAGATAAATCAAAGAAACAATATGCAAGATCCCTAAACCACATACAAATAATATTTTTTAAATGCTATCATCAAATTTAAGGAAGTGTGTGTGCTCATTTTAAACATCGATAAAATAGAGTTATTTTATACTGAACTATGTCTTTTATCTTTGTCTTTTTGAGTGAAAATTAAAAAATAATTTTTTAATGTTTAAAATTAAAACATATCTAGTATTATTACTGTTGATTATGATGACTACATCTTCAAACACAACTCTGTGCCACATGGTATGTGGGCTTAACACTATGGTAAGCCATTTATTTAATGAATATTGAAATTGAACAGTTTCAAAATGGAAGACCACAAGATAACAAGTTTGATTGTTTAAAAAATATTGTTTTTTTTCCATAATTATACAAGTTCGAATAAAATAATAAACTTTGCAGAAACTTAATTTGCAATAAAATTCCTGTAAATAACTAACTGGTACCATGATGCGTCTTAGATTGATAAAGACAGTTTCATTTTTTCCAAGTCGAATAGGTTGATTCTGTACATAAAAAAAATAATCAACACATAATTCTTAACCCATTAGTGCCCAGGAACTTTTTTTTCTCAGATTTAGATTTTTCTTTAATATTGTAACAAATTAGTCCTATAAACACCAAAATATATGTGTATTAGGCTCAGTATATACTTAAATGCTATATTATGAGGTGCCAACAAATGTGGGCACTGGGCATACATGGGTAGGGTCAAAGTTATTAAGCAATTGTTAAAAAATACAGAGTTAGTGGTTTAGGTTAGGTAAATAACCACTACAATTGTATCATATATTCTGTTTATTTTATTACAAAATATATAAAAACCATTAAGGATTAAGAAAAATTAAAAAATGTTACAAATGGCAGGACTATTTACATACATGTTGTCAAGTTCAGGAGTGAAAGTTTTCAAAGCATTTTATATGACATCCAACAAGACACTGTTTACACTTTTTCCATGTGTTCTTTCTACAGAGGCCACATCGTATTTGTGTCGGGTTAGTTTCCAGGACATGAAGACTGTTGGAAAGCCGCACACTTTCTTCAACCCGTTCTTTTCCAGTGACAGACACACGGGAAGCTCTCTGACGTTGTGGGGTATATTTCTGGAAGTATGTCTGCACAATATGTCTTATAAAGGACAGTAGGTCTTTGGGATCTTCTCTTCCTTTTGGGGTGAGCCTGTATAATTGCCAAGCATTATTCATTGTAGCATTTAAAAGGTACGCTAGAAGTGCCCAATACCATTTCCGATTTCTAATGCCAATTCTATAGGTTGATATATTCTGGTCAAGTTGATCAACCCCACCCATGTAAGTGTTGTAATTTATGATACAGGCAGGCTGTTGAACATCAACTTGACGCTTTGCCACACGACACCATCTCTTGGCCTTACCCATGGGCTGTACGCCACATCTTGTTGAAGCAACAGTTACAACATTGTTGTCATTATACCTTACCAAGGTGATACCTGTTTTTTGTTCAGTAAGTTGATCGTATGAACCTCGTGATTCCTTTTTCAAAACAGTTGCTTCCTTGAGTGGGGCATTTTCAACTCGGTTAGCCTTTATTGTGCCTGTAGCATCGTGCCCCTTTTCTGACAAATAATCTAGTAGTTTTAAAGAGGTAAAAAAGTTATCCATATAAATACTGTATGTCTTGTTTTGAGGCAGCTCACTAAGGATATCTATTACAACTGAACCACCCACTCCAATTTCAGAGATGGTGTTACCTGTTTTCTTACCTTGGTATGGTTCAGCCTGAATCAAATACCCCAGGCGGGTACATACACACCAAACTTTGTACCCAAACCGTATAGGTTTCCCGTGTATATGCTGTTTAGCACCATGTCGTCCAAAGTATGGAACCATTGATTCGTCGATGCTTATATTTGCATCGCCAGGGTAAGCTTGAAGCCATCGTTCATTCAACATATTCCACAAAGGACGTATTTTGGCAAATTTATCTGAGACATCTAAATTTGCATTATCACAGACATGAAAATATCGAAGAATCTCTTCAAACTTGTTTCTGCTCATAGCTTTTGACACAGTGTCATGATGAGTGTCCGGAGATAATTCCCAGTACATCCTCTTCCGTGGTACAATACAATATCCACTCAGAAACAATATTGCCATGAATATGCGCATTTCTTCTATTGAAACATTAAAAGATTCATTACCACTTTGCAAGGCATAAATATTAGTACTCTCAACAACATGTTCGATAATCTCATTAGTTAAAAGTTTTTCAAACATTTCTGTTGGAGTGAAATCTTTTTCGAGCCACGAAGGCCTTTCAAATTCCCTCTCAGGCTTATTAGGAATGTCAACATTATTCCATGTTCTTTGTTTATCTGTTTTTGTCTTTTTTCTTGCATTTGACTTGTGGGAACTCGGTTTTGTTTTAATTTTTCTTTTCAAACTTGGGAGCGACTGAGATGGAAGGTATTGTGATTGATTTATATTGTTCACTTGTAAAGATTGAGAATTGCTTGGTTCTGTAGGTATGTATTGTCTTTGTAAAGAGTCTGATTGTACCGATTTAAATGTAGACACAGTTGCTTTCGGAATTACAGTTATAGGTAATGAAGACTCGCCGCTTAGATTGTTATCAACTATGTCTTGTTCTGTACATACATCTACTTGTACAATACCATCATTTGTGAACTGTTTTGCCTTTAACTCTGCGGCTCCACGCAGTTGATTTCCTGTGAAGTGAGTGAAGTCGGTGTCGCCATCGTCACCGCTATCCTCATCACTCAATAGAGGGTTTTCAGGCGGTTGAATAAAAACATCAGCCTCCAGAAAGTCGACTTCATCGAATAAGGCAGTGACTTCTTCAACGTTTAACCTGTAAAGGAGCAAAAATATTACATATCAACCATAAATTTATATCATGCAAAACAATAGTCTTGAATTCAAAGAACTCAAAACCCACTGATCAATCTTAGTTTTACGTATTAAAAAAAATAAATTAATCACATTTTTACAGTTACATAGGCCTCTATTTTTACTACCCAGTGAATCATAATTTTACCAGTTTGATTCATGTTATATACCATTAAATAATAATAAAACACCACCAGCATATATGCCCAGTGCCAACATATGTTGGCAGATTGATGAAAAAAATACCCCTACTCTCTTGTGCCCACTGCCAACAAAAGTGAGCAGTTCACTTTTACTACAAATTATTCTTACAATTATTTGAATTTAAGGGCTAAACTATAAAAACATATTAGTTTAAGTCTATGTAAAAGCAAACATAACATTATGATTTTATAAGATTGTATTTGAAATATTATAGTATTACTTACCAGTTGTTTTGATCCATTGAGGTTAGAATACACAACAAAACAGAGCTGTCATTTGTAAACAACTGCCAACTACAGTACACCAGGTGCTTTAGTGAGTGCAGAGTGGCCAACCAGACATATTCCAGCACCAAATTTCCCTCGATAAATTTTTAGTGTATTGTGACGTATTTTAAAATGCAGCGCCCACAAAAGTGGGCACTGGGCACTAATGGGTTAAGCTATTTTCTACATAAGTATGGTACCATTTAAATTAAGCACGTTTCCATATCAGTTTGTGAGCTTCTCAATAAGTAAAGAATTAAATTCCACTACATGTCCACTAATCCACCCATTAACTTTAAAAAGTTTTGGTAACAAAAAAAGTTACTATTTAACAAATAGAATTGCAGAAACTCAATACAAAGATTTGAAAAAGTAAACATATGATTTTCTATAGTATTTTTATTATATTGAACAATATCATCAAACCACGGGGTCTAGGCACTTCATGAATGTTTATGTGTACTTCCCGAAATAAACATAACTGTTTTCTCATTCCACTAATGGTTGTTCTCCATACACAGAACACAATTCACAACGATTCTTCATGGGTTACAAAAAAGCAGAATATAGTGTTTAATTAGAGCTGTGGTTGGAGAATGAATACCAAGATTGTGTCTCTAACCCCACTCATTCAACAATAATTTACTTCCTGAATGACCCTCTTACATAAATTGTCACTAAGACAAATGGATAATGTACTTACACATGTATAACTACTCTATTGGAGTCTTCATGTGGCAAGATCGTTCTGAAATCATATGGTCTGAAACACAATGGAAACACGTATAGAATAAAACATTGTATCACTTGACAACTAAATTCTTGGATTGATGCAAATAGATTGAAACTTAACCCTTGTAACACTCAGTGTATTAACTTACACTTACATCTCCTCATTGCACAATTACGTTGCAAGACTCCTCAACCTTACACAATGTTTCTCCCATCTGGCTTTCTGGGGCAACTCTTGTGATTCTTTAAGAGTTCTCGTAATTGCAGAAAAGGTTGGTAAGAATATTGGTCGGTGTTAGCTTTAGAGTATAGATAATAGGGACCAAAATAAATGTTCTTGCATTTGCGGATGATGTTGCAATTATAGAGAAGAGTAAAGAAGAGCTGAAAGTGCTGGTCGCAAAACTCCTAAACCATACACAAAAAGTTGGTTTAAGCATAAATGAAGAGAAAACCAAAATAATGGAGTGTGGGAGAACAACCCAAATAAACAATGAAAATAGTATAGAAATAGAAGGGCACAAATTTGAAAAAGTAAACAACTTCACTCATTTGGGAGTAATGCTGACGAATAATAATGAAGAAGACATGGAAATACAACTAAGGATAAATGCAGCACACAGAAGTTTATCAGCATGCCACAAGCTATTAAGCTCTCGACTACTATCACACAAAACCAAACTCCGTATATATAAAAACATTATAAGACCAGTCCTGTTATATGGCTCAGAAAACTGGGTGTTAAGTAAAAAAACAGAAAAACTTTTGATAGTATTTGAGAACAAATTATTGAGAAAAATCTATGGGCCAACCCTTGAAGATGGAGAGTGAAGGATAAAACATAATGTAGAGTTGAGGCAACTATATATGGACCCAGACATAGTGGCCGAGGTGAGAAGTAGGAGAATGAGATCAGAAGAGACATAAGAAAACTGGGAAGAAGGGAAGAAGAGGCAATGGATAGAAAGATCTGGAGGCAGTGTGTTGGCGAGGCAAAGTACCACCTTGGGTACCAAGAGCCACGTCAGTAAGTAAGTTAGCTTTAGAGAGCCTTGTAAGCAAATTTTTCAATCACTTAACATTTTACTACTTCAGTGTGTGTGTGTGTGTGTGTGTGTGTGCGCGCGCGCGCGTGTGTGTGTGTGTTGTTTTTGTTATCTACATCAGCATGTACGGTTTTCTGATAAAAATCAATTTGGGAATTCCTTTTCACCTTTTATACACAAAATTAAATAATTACTTTACTTTTTTAAGTATGATACAAAATTGCGACCTTAAGCATTGTTGTTAAGTAAACAAAAATTAAAAAAAAAAACATAAATATAAACATTCAAATTTGAGGAAAAGATGTAAAGCATGACTGTTTGTTTTCCATACATTCACCACTTCAAATAAAATAATAAAAGTACTTAATTTGCAATAAAATTCCTGTAAAATATCTAACTGGCACAATGATAACGTTGGTTTTTACGTTTTAGGTTGATAAAAAGTTTCATTTTTACAAATTGAATACGTTGATTTTGAAAATAAATAATACTCAACACATAACTCTTAAGCTATCCTCTACATAACTATGGTACCATTTAAATTAAGCACTTTCCCATTTTTTGTTTGAGTTTCTCAATAAGTCAAGAATTAAACTCTGCTACATGTCCACTAATTCACCCATTAGCTTTGACAAGTTTTGGAAACAAAAAATGTATTATTGAACCAAATCAAATCAAAATCATTTATTTCTCATTGATATTAACACGTATCGAGAATGGTCAATATGTATAAATAACTAAATACTAAGAATATTCTTGTCAAAGTTATTGTATATCTGGTGAAACTACAAATTAAGAAATATATTGAAAAACAGTACTACTGATATTTTTACTTGTAAGGTTGGGTGGGGCAAAAAAAATTCAGAGAGTGAGTAAAAACAGTTTTTTACAAGAAAGTCTTTTAACTTGTTTTTGAAAGATGGAAGTGAAGTATTGGCTTTTAAATAATCTGACAATCTATTATAAATTGTAATCCTAATATTCTATTGATTTGCGGAACATATTATACTATGGCAGGGTACTGTTAAACTATTTTTATTTCTGATGGGATAAATATGATTGTGGGTAGGAAAATCGGTAATGTGTTTAAAAGTGTAAATTGAAACGGAATAAATAAACAATGGAGGGGAGGGTTAGTATACGTTCTTGGTGAAACACTTGCCTACAGCTCTCCAGGCCCCTCAACCCAAACACTAAACGAATAGCCCTCTTTTGCAATTTGAATACTCTTTGTAACAGAGAAGATGAAGCAGTTCCCCATGACATTATGCCATATAACATCATAGAGGAAAAGTAACCATCATATACCATTTTCAGTGCACTACTTTTCAGGAAATTGGAAAGACACCTTAAGGAAAACAATACAGAGTTGAGCCTAGAGCAAAGGGCCTCTACATGCCAAGAAAATCCAGCATCCAGATGAACGACCAAGAAACACTGAATTAACCTCAATGATGTCAACCTCGTCTACAGCAACAAAACCCTTACAAACTGTTTGAGATCGAAAGTGAAGAATGGATGTTTTGTAAACATTGAGGAATAAATTGTTGCGAATAAACCAAGAGTTAATTTTTTTCGATTGTAGCGTTTAATTGAAGATTTAACGCTATTGAAGAATCTGCCCGAACAATGACCGTGGTGTCATCAGCATATTGAGTGACGGGAGCTTCAGGACACAAGAGCTTAAGTCGTTTACATACAAGGCAAAGAGAAGAGGTCACAAGATAGAACCTTGAGGAACACACATAGAGACCTCAACGAAATCTGACTGTGCCGTACCAAAGGAGTTGGTAACCTGAACACTCTGGTAACGATTTGAAAGGTAGGACCTGAACCACAGCAGGGGACAACCTCTGATGCTGTAGAGTTCAAGCTTATTAAGGAGTTTCAGATGGTTAACTGTATCGAACACTCTCGTGAGGTCGCAAAAAACACCAGCTACGTGATTCTGATTGTTAAGATGAGTAAATACATATTTGAAAAATTGGGCGATAGCATCGGTTTAGAAGGAACAAATCCAAATTGAGCGTCACTCAGAATGGAATTTATGATTAGAAAGTCTGTTAATCTAACATGAATGAGACGTTCGAAGACTTTGCTGATGGTTGGTAAAATTGATATGGGACGATACTGTTGAGGGGAAGACCTACTGCCTTTCTTGAAAACCGGAATGACCTCAGAGAGCTTCATATCCAACAGAAACTTCTCCTGAAGAACCGAGTTGTTGAACAATTGAGTTAAAGGAGGGCTTAAGGGTGAATGAAGCAACCCGTCTAATTATTGAAGGACTCATTCCAAAAACGTCAGGTGTTGAACTGGTTTTAAAAGATGAAAGATGTACATTTCAAGGAGTGTTGTTGGAGCTATGAAGAAACTTGGACAGTTGTTTATTTTAGAAGAGCTGTTAGTGCAACTATTTGTTTCGTTTATGGTTCTAGCCAGTGAGGCACTCATAAAAAAAATTGTTAAACATTTCAGCGATTTGACGTGGGTCAGAGACTGCAGCTCCTGAATATGTCTTTTCCTAGCTGTTTGCTTTCCAGAGTTCTCAGACACTATGTTCTATACAGTTTTGGCAACATTCTTACTCTTATTCAGACGGCTTTCGATCTGAGATGTTTTCAGAGATGAAATTAGTAACTTGTAGTTTCTCTTATTGACCTTATACAATCAAGAATCAAGATCTTTATTAGTCTTTAAACATAGTACACATATGCAATTGACTTCGTCAAAATACTTATTAGTAATAATTACAGTTATTTTATACAACCACTCTAAAGTTTAAAATATTAACAAAATAAAAGATTTAACAAGGATAATAAATTAATAAATAATTAACAACAAGAACATTACAAATAACAATAACAAGAGAATAAAAACAACGAAAGAATGAAACGTGTCTAAAAACTTATATCACTAGTATCACAGGCAAAGTATTCATTGACACAATAAAATGCTTTTTCTTTTAACCAGCTATTAATTACAGACTTAAACCTATCAGTACTAACTAACCAAGCTCCTTCTGGCAATTTATTAAAAAGTTTTATTTCCATATAAATGTGACTTTTCTTAGTTTTTTCTAGTCTAATTGGTGGTAAGTCAAGCTTATATAAGTTTCTTGTATTATAATCGTGAGTATTTCCTCTGATTTGATATTCATTTAAATTTTCTTTAACTTTTATGAGACAATAAAAAATATATACAAGGCAATGTCATAATGTGAAATTCTTTAAAAATTGGAAAACACGTCTCTCTCTGTCTGGTACTCCTTTAATTATTCTAAGAGCTTTCTTCTGCCATATAAAAGCTTTATTAGATACTCTACTGTTACCCCATAAATTGACACCATATATCAAATGTGTGTGAAAAAAGCATAGTAAGATATAATGAGCATTTCATTACTAACACAGAACTTAAGCTTACGAAGTAAAAATACAACTCTAGCTAACTTTTTACAAACATTTTGTACATGGCAATCCCAATTTAACTTACTATCTAAATAAATACCAAGCAGTTTAACAGTTTTAAAATTTTCAAACGTATTATTCATTGTAAAACAAATTTTTTCAGTTTTATTTTCATTTACTACTAAAAAGTTAGCTTGAAACCACTTAGCAGCCATTTTTAACATTGCATCTTGTTCTAATAAAAGATTTTCAATAACATAATTATTATGTAAAAGTGTGGTGTCATCAGCATAAAGGACAGATTTACATGGAACATTACAGGAAAAGTCATTGACAGCTATAGTAAAAAGAAATGGGCCAAGTACTGAGCCTTGAGGCACTCCATTTTTAATTTCATTAAAGTTAGACTTATCATCACCTTGAACAACCATCTGTTTCCTACAGCTAAGATATGATGATAAAAGATTCAGTTCAATTCCTGTAATACCATAACGAGTCAGTTTATCCAAGATCAAAGTATGTGAAATACAATCGAAAGCCTTGGACAAATCAATCAAGGTTGCAGACTGTACAGCTTTATTTTCAAAACTTAAGATTATGTCATTAACGACAGATTCAACTGCCATTACAGTGTTACAACCAGGCATGAAACCAAACTGTTCATTACACAAAAGATAATTAAGTGAGAAATAATCATACAGTTGCTCCTTAATACAATACTCGAAGATTTTACCAATGATGGGTACCAAAGATATGGGGCGGTAGCTAGATGGATCTAACTTGTCTCCCTTCTTATATATAGGAATTATTTTTACCAGCTTGAGAGCATTTTGGAAAAACACCTTGTTCTAACATCTTATTATATAAATATACTAGAGGATCTATAATAACAAAAATGATTTTTTTAACCAAAAAATTAGAAAACCCATAAAAATCTTCACTCTTGGATGAACTAAGTTTAGATATACACAGTTTAATGTCCTGTTTTACAATTTTTCTCCATGTAAATTTTTCTCTTAAAAAACACTTATCAAGAAAATTATTTAATAGTTGTAAAGCCTCACCATTATTTTTAGTAATATTCTTATTGAGCTCATCTGACACACCCACAAAATAGTCATTAAACTTTTGAGAGTTTAGATTGCTGACTCAGGGTCAAACTCTCCAAATTAGTTTTTTATAATACTCCATGTAGCTTTACACTTTTTAATTTTTAATGAAATTATCATTTGCAGTTTTTTTTTAGCTTGGCCTATTTTGTATCTATATATTTTCTTAGCATGGATATAATCTTTTTTGTATGTAGCTTTATTTTCTACATTTACACAGTTCTTAAACTTATCATATATAACCATTAAAATATCTCTCATTTGCTTTAGTTCTGGAGTAAACCAGTTTATTTTTTTTCCAGATTTGGTTGATTTTCTTTTTACAAGTTTAGTAGGACAATGCAAATTAAATGTATCTGTTAAATATTCTATAAATAAAGTGAATGCATCATCTATATTTGAGAATTCTGTTAAATAATTCCAATCAGTTAAAAATAATTCATCCTTAAAATTATTAACATTATCTAACCTTAGGTTTCTAACAGTACTAAAGTAAACATTTTCATTCTTGACACCACTATTGTCAATAAATTTTGCCAAAATTCCAGCATGGTCTGATAAGTTTGGCTGATATATAATACAATCCCTGTTCTCCACTCCATGGTTAGTGATTACATTATCCAGACACGCACTCTTTCGAGTCGGATGTGAATTGAAACAAAATAAATCATGAGACCTCAATAAATTTTGAAAACTTTCGGCTTGCTGAGTATTTTTATTGATATCAATATTAAAATCGCCACAGATAATTAGTTTACCCTTATGTTTATTTTTCGCAAATTTAATAAAATGTTCAAGTTGATAAAGAAAAAAAACATACATCAGAGTCAGGAGTCTGATAGATGCTAGCAATAACAGTACTATTATTAATCACAGCTGCAGTAATTTCAAATACTTTTTCAATACAAAAACTATTTACATTGAAACTTTTAAATTCTATACTATCCTTCACAAATATACAAGAACCCCCTCTAGTTAGGGCAGGACATCTACAATAAATGTCGGCTATTTTGTAACCAGTCGGAACATATAATAAACTTTCATCTTGGTGCAACCAATGTTCATTTAAGGTTATGACATCACAATTTAACTTATCTAATATTAGTTCTAAGGGTAAAATTTTACTTCTCAAGGACTGAATGTTGAGATGAAACACTTTCAGGAGCCTGAAGTCTTCTGTGATGACTGATGGTGGTTTGCCACAGTCGTTGTCAGCTGATCGTTTCCCGCAGGTGTAGCTACACTTGCAGGTTGACTGTCACCAACATCCAGTGCTTCGCAGATCCTCTCCGCCAGCCACCGTTTACCATTCAGATTGAAATGCATTCCATGAGCAGTATGCAAATGTCGTTCCGCACTACTGGATTCCACAAAGATCACGTTTGAGTAGTCCTTGCTCATGATTTTTAGGGCAGTATTTGTTTTTCTTATCTCAACATTAATACAAGACCATTCTAATAAATCATACCTGTTTGGGATGTCGACCAGTACTACTCTTTTGTCCCTAACTTGGTCTAAAGTTGTTTTAATACCTGAAAGAGCCTTGTCTGCCTCATTCTTCGACACGTCATTTGTGCCACAAATTATGACCAGAACATCCTGATTTTGTGTTAGTTCTTCTTTAATGTTTCTTTCATTTAATACACGATCCGTTCTGCCACCCGGATTCACAAAACCGACTGGTGTAAATTTCTTAGAGTTTTTGTTTGAGTTCCGCAATTTCTGCCTTAGATACCAGGCCAAGTCTCTACCATGGCTATCTGCGCATATTAACAATTTGTTTTCCTCTTGCTCTTCATTTTGGCATTCATTGCTTTTATCTTCCTCCTCGTTGTCAACAGGTCTTAAGACTTGATAAGGATTGTTACAAACAAAACTATTTTGTATTGTAGGCCTATGTTGAGCACAAGGAGTTGGTATAGGTGTAGGCAGTTGTTTGGATTTTCCAAGAACTACAGATGAAAATAGTTTTTCTTGGGTTGTTTTTAATGTTGAATGCTTAGCCCTTGATATGTTGCTATTGATTGGTGTAGAGAAAAGAGGTAAGCTAATCTGGTGGCGCGATCTCTTATGTGAGACAGTGATAAAAGAAGAGTCAGTTTCCTTTTTATTGTTTTTGTATTTCTCAAGTTCTTCTCTAAGGTTAATGATTTCTTCTTCCTTTTTCAATACTATTGTTTCTAGGTTTATTTTTTGATTCCGTAAATTTTTAATCTCTTCACGAGCTTCAGACAGATCTTTATCTAATGTACTTAAGATGTAGTTGACATTTTCAAGTTGTTCTCTTAAAATCTCTTGATTACTTGTATTAATATCAGATTCATCATCACTGCAATCTAAGTCATTTATTGAGCTACATATGTCCTTTTCATCAATTTTTGTCATACATGTACTGCAAGACCATTGTACGTTTGATTTGTCAAGTTTATTAAATTCTTTAGCAGTGAGGATTGTACATCGAAGATGAAACCAAAACGAACAATTTTTACACTGTACTGCTTTAGAATTACCAGTACTCTTTTTACATTTCCCACAAGGATATTTACCCTTCACCATAATAAGAAAGGATCAGAAAAATACTTAAATATTATTAAAAAAAAAATCCTATGCAATATCCTATGCTGTTTAGAAGGAAAGTCACGCTGCAGAATGTACAGGTCCTTGAGACGTTCTCTAGCCAAGAGAACTTCTCCTGTCAACCAACCAGGCCTTTGACTTTTTTACGCTCCGATGTGACTAAAGGAAAGGCCTGGTTAAAGCAGGATGATAGTTGACTGAGGAATAACGAGTATTGATCATTTATGTCCTCGTATAAGAAGATATTATCCAAATCAACTGAATCTAAAAGTTCATAAAGAACATTGATATTTCTGTCTGAGAAAACTCGGTAAGGGGCAGAGATACACCCCTTAGATGTAATTGGCTGAATTACGTCTGTAACAAGCTGTGCTTTGTGATCGGACAAACAGGAACCGACCACCTCAGCTGTCACATGATCAGGCTCGATGTTAGTTAAAATATTATTGATGCATGAACCTCCTGTTGGTGATGGGCGAGTCACTGATGAAATCTGAGCTCTAATTGAAAAATGTCAGAAAATAGTAAAAACTGCCTATCATATTGCCTATCAAAATGAACATTAAATCCCCACAGACAAATATCCTTAGATCAGGTTTATGTAGGATTCTAAGCGATTCCTCAAAACATTTCAAAAACAATGAAAAATTCGATTAATTCGAAAGCGGTCTGGGAATGCAGGAAGGCCCTAGCAGAGCTAGCAACAAATAACAGAGTAACACTCGGATGGGTGCCGGGTCATGAAGGAATTCATGGAAACGAAAAAGCGGACATCCTCGCCAAAAAGGGAGCAGAATCCATATTGGTGGGGCCTGAGCCAGGTTGTGGAATATCCTTCTCCAGCATTAAAGCTCTGGTTAAAGATTGGGAAAAGAGGACAAGATACAAGAATTGGAGCAGAGCCTCGGGTTTAAGAATATCCAAAATGTTTATCTCTCCTTATGCAAAAGGGTGGACAGCTCTCCTAGACCAGAATAAGGAGGATATAAGACTGATATTAGGAATGTTGACAGGACATGGCCCTCTGAGGAAGCACCTTGTGAAGGTAGGCCTTAGTAGGAGCAGCGAATGTAGACTCTGTGGAGAGGAGGAGGAGTCAGCAGAGCACATTTGGTTGGATTGTCCTGCCATCGTAGAGACTAGGAAAAGATACTTGGGAGCATATCTCCTCAGCCCCAAGGACATCAGAGAACAGGAGCCCTTAAATCTGATTGGTTTTTGCAAAAGCCTCGGTTTTTGAGGGCACAAATAAAAGTAAGGGAGGCGCAAAGGTCCTTTTAGGACTAAGTGCGGGGACAAAGTGTCCTCTTCCCTCAGAAGGAAAAAAAAAAAAAAAAAAAAAAGCGATTCCTCAAAACATTTCAAAAACAATGAAAAATCGCCCTGGGGGGAACTGCAAATGGTGATGATAGTGGTGTTTAATTCAACTATGTGAATGATGACGGATTCAAAATTAAGTTCTGAGTTTAAGTGAGAGATAACCTGCTTTTCCACAACGGTTTTCCACAAAAGAAAAAGAATCACTGACCAGAGCACATACTCCACCCCTGATCCTGTCAGACTTGCAGAACAAATAGAAAGTGCAAAAACAATATACTGAATACAAAGTTTTGTTAAAGTAAACGTATGATTTTTTATAGTATTTTTATTATATTGAACAAAATATTTATCAAGATTTTTGAGAGTGGATGAATATTGAAAATAGAAAATTATTGACAGAGACATATTGAAAATAGCATTATTTGATATGCTAAACGAGTCATTTTTTGAAAACGCTCCTCATGTTGAGCACCACTCTATTGACGAGTCAATGGTACCATACTTTGGTAGGCATAGCCTAAAACAGTTTATTCGAGGAAGCCTATACGTTATGGCTATAAAATATGTGTTGGTGCTTCCACACAGGGGTATGTGGTTTGGAAAGATCCTTATCAAGGAAAGTCTCAAACAATTGACCCTCAGTTTGGATTAGGTGCTTCTGTTGTGCTAAACTATTGTGATGTACTTCGAAAAAATGGTGATTTCTCTTACTTTTTATTCTTTGACAATTTCTTTACAAGTTTGCCTTTGTTACAAGAGTTGAAAAAAAGAAACATTAGAGCAACAGGGACAATGAGAGAAGACAGAATAGGTGACTGTCCTTTAGAAGATGCTAAAACAATTAAAAAGAAAGGGACACACTACAATACAAAACTGAACCTAAAAAAAAAACTCATTGTTGCTCGATGGAATGATAACAGTGTTGTAACTGTTGGTTCAAATGTTTCTGGCATAGAACCAAAAGTTCAGGTAAAACGATTTTCTCGAAAAGAAAAAAACATGTCAACATCCCACAGCCATTTCTAATCAACCAGTATAATAACAAAATGGGAGGTGTTGACAGAAGTGATCAAAATATGAGTCTATACAGAATTCAAATTAGGGAGGAAAAGTGGTACTTTCCCTTGATTTCTGATTGTATTGATAGTGCCAAACAGAACACATGGCAACTTCATCGAAATTGTGGAGGTAAACTTGATCACTTGATATTTAGACGCAGAATTGCTTGCAATATCCTTGAAAGTTACGGAAAGGGAACTAGTTCAAAATCGGGCAGACCATCAAAACAAAGTAAAATCGACTCAAGATTTGATCGTCTGGACCATTATGTTATCCCCCAGGACAGGCAAATACGGTGTGGACACTGTCATGCAAAATGCACAACTCGATGCCATAAATGTGATGTTGGACTTCATGTAAAATGTTTTATTGTGTATCATACTAAAGTCTAGAACTTTCTTAATGCCTAAAAATGTTTAATTGTACAATTTCTATCTAATGTAACAATAAATATCGAGTGTATGTATGAGTTTTTATCAATGCCCGTAACCATGTTACATTTGCCTACTGACCTATATGTAGGACACCACTTTTTTCAATGTTAGCGCTAATTATTACGAATTAAATGTCATAACTAGTTATTATAGCTTATAACAAACCTAAATAAACAGTCAAACAAACAAAAACAAAAAAAAATTAATTCAGGTATATCTGGGTTAAGAAAGGAGTGTACCAATTTTTAGGTTTGTGATTCTTATAATTTATATTGACATTTCTAACAGATCTGGTTTTTAAAGGAGAACAATTATTTAAGTTATGGGAAAGAACCTTCATGAAAGAATTAAAAGTCATATCTAGGTTATCAGCAAAATCTATGTATACCCATCAATATTCGCTAACCTATGCTTACTTATACTAGCATCATTCAGCACTCTATAACTAAACACAGCCTGTTCATATTCATCACAAGGTGAAGATGGAAGACACAAGATGATAAATGAGTGAAACTAATATACAGCAGCAGGCCCAAGTGGTCTGATAGACATGGTTGTACAGTCTTGCAGCTATAAGAAGAAGGGTGGAGGTTGAAGATGAAATTGTCCATGCAAGATTCCACACAAGTCGAAGATAGATTGAGGCAGAAACAGGCATAACACTTTAAAGTGTTAAGAAACCCAACAGTACTCAAGCCACTCCCTCTTGGGTCAATGTTAAGATCTCCAGCAACAATGACCTTATAATTATAGAACTTAGGATTATCAATATTTACAACAAAAAAGGAATGCTCCAATGCATTTCTTATGAAAACTGCATCCTTATTTCATCCTTCGTGCACCAGTGTTCATTTACACAAAGTACGTCATATTGGGTGATGCTATTGAAAATATCAAGTAAATTCATCTTATTTTTCATAGATCAGACATTAATTTGAGAAATTACAATCTTACTGCTTAAATCAGTAGTCTGAGTAGAAATTACAATCTTACTGCTTAAATCAGTAGTCTGAGTAGAACTTGATGGCAGACCAGGCCTCTGACAATTACCGCTTAATGATAATGAAAAGCCTATGTCACAGATTCCATTACCTGTCTCATTTCCAAAAAAGAAGGTTCTGCAGCAGATTTATTGTTACTATAGTATCTCAACCTCTTATCTAAACCAAATTAAAAATATGTTTAATACATAATTTGATTACGCATTAAAAAAAAATAATGAACGTGGAAAATTTTATTGTTATACGCAGGGCTGCCGAAAGGGACTGGGACCCTGGACTGAATGCCTGTTTAGGGGCCCCCAACAACAAATGTTCATTAATTATGTCAAAATAAGTTTGAATAAAATAAGTAAAATGGACTGTTTGATCATAATTTAGGAAATTTACATTAATTAATATTATGATAACTAAATTGATAACAGATTTTGTGTTATTATTAAATAAGAAAATACAACAATTTTTTAAATTATTTTATTTTTTATAACCATTTTAAATACAATAAACTTAAATAATTAAAAGTTTGCATACAATACATATGCTTCTTATATTACTACTGTTTTACCTTTTTTCTAGCAGTCATCTTACTGTGTCATCAAAACTTTAAAAGCCTTTACAATGTCATACTCCATACTCAGTCAAATGGTTTAACCTATCTTCACTCATTGTATGTTTCATTTTGGTTTTCATTAGAGCCTTAGTTAAAAGCTCACGTTCATTCTAATTAAAGTTAGTATAGCCAAGACCATGAACAAACACAAATCTGTGAAACTTTTTTTGAAATTTAGCTTAGTATAGTGAGCGACAGCACAATTTATTCCTATTCCTACCTATCCTTCAAAACTCAACAAACAACTTTTCAATAATTTAAATTAGATTCTCAACTCTTCTGGTGAACTATCTTTATGAAATAATTTTATTATGTCATTGCAAGCCGATTTATAGACTCAATATTGGCATCACTCAAAACATGAACATTTATGGGAGGAGAGAAATTATGAGTGATATAAGATTTTAAATTTGCCACTTCTATTTCCCATATATAAAATTTCCATTGATAATAAATCAAGCATAAGTAAGAACACTTTTACTTTGAATCAAGATTTATTTGAATTTAAGAGGTTTTCTTCTCCAGAGTCATTGTTTAAAGAACATTTTCTTTCTTATTATCTCTATTGCTCAGTTTCTAACTTGTTTGAATTAATGTTCAATACTAAATAATACTGCTACGAGCTTTGCTTCATCTAACACAGGGGTGCCCAGAAGGGGGGGGCATGGCGCAATTTGCGCCATCAAAATTTTTTGGGGGGGCATGATTTTTTTTTTATGTTAACATTTTAAACCATGACGATAACCAGAGAAATGAGAATTATACTCAACAGTTAAGTTAAAAGTACTGATTAATGATTTAACCATATCATCAAGATTCAAGATCGAAATTGCCATAGCTAAATATTATTCCGCCGTTTAAACTAACTCCAGGATCTCCGTGTAAATCCTTAAGAGAAATATTTTATTTGTTTAGGGCGATTAGGTTGGCAGTGGCTCAACTGGCAACACTGTCTTGTCTGCCGTCTGTCACAGTCACATCACAGCCGTTAGTGATGTACTGATGTGAATGTGAGTCGTGAGTTTTGAGTTTGAGTACCTATTGCAACAGAACAAAACTGTCTCGTTTGAAGAAGCTCGGATACGGACGTTAATGAAGGTTGAATGTGCGTGTATTTGTTATGCGTATGGTATGTCTTATGTTATGTTGTAGATTTGTGATTTGTTCATAACTAAAACTAAAGATGCCTAAGAGAGCAAAAACGTTGTACAAATTTAAAATGCCTAGAAGTGATGTGCAACACGATCCATCGCAAAGACAAATGGTTGGATCACTGTAAGAAGAAACATAGTTACAAGTTTAAGAACAATTTAAAAATCAATTATAAAGTGGTTGAAATAAAAGTCGACAACGGCCCATGGCAAAAATACGTTCCAGACCCAAGCCCAAGCCAATCTACATCCCTGGATGACATCCCTCATACTTTGACGAGTAGGCCTACCCAAGACCAAGATGAAGATGTTTTTGAGCCAACATCAGAAAGTTTCCAAGATAAATCTACCAGCGAGATCGAGACTGATGCAATTACTCTACCACTACTAGAAGTCACAGACTCTGAACTAGAAACTTTGTAATAACTAACTAATGTAAACCTAAGGGGCAAAAACGGTTTTTACTTAGTCAAAATTTTAATATGTCTAGGCCTAGGCGCAGGGCGCAGGCTGTTATATTGTTTTATAGAGGCAAACACGATTAACACGAATACTAAGCCTTTATGTATCCAACCTACCTAAAAACATAATATCTTGTAAAATGTATGGTATAGCCTAACTTACCCAAGCTTGTATTCTGAGGAGTCAAACCAAAGTCTGATTTGGTTCTGCCGTATTCACTGTTATAGGTATTTTGGTACTGTTCAGCACTCTGTGGAGTTAGGTTAGGTTATAACATAGGCCTTAACATCATAAACAGTTCACATTTTTTGTCCACGGGTGGTGATTAGATTTTTTTAACTGCCATGCCACTGATCCAACGTTTATCATGAAGTACTTAGCCAAAACATTTCTAACCTGGATGGACTTGATCCCACCTCGCAATGACTAGTTAGTTCCTTGATGGGTATGTACTGGCAAATCTTCCCATCCAACAACAGTAGATGCATCTTCTAACCTATCACCATCTCTCACTCTAACAAAGTCGTGTAGAATTATACAGGCTTTCGTTATCTTGACAGCTAAATCAATGTTCACATTCATAGGTCGATGGAAGATCCGCCACTTTAGGAACATTCCCAAAAACTTTGTGGAATCAGTTTCCTCTAAACGAACATCATCCACAAACACAGCAGGGTGCGCTGTGTGATCATTTTGTCGAAGGCTAAAATGTATGACATTTGTTTTTGACTGATTTGTTTTCAGGTTTCTTTCAGCAAAATGCTGAATGCATGCATTCAATTCTATGAAAAAATTGATTTCCAGATCTTGGGTTGATTTGTTTTTGAGACAGAGAGTAGTGTCGTCAGCATACTGAACCAGCGTTCCATGTTGGATCACTGATTTCAATCTACAGACGTAAACTAGAAACAAGAGAGGCCCAAGGATGGAGCCCTGAGGGACACCGTGGGTCATTTTAATTTTGTTTGAAACAACGTTCGAGATCTCCACGCACTGGTCTCGATCCTTGAGGTAAGAAGCGAGCCACAAGTGCGAGAGACCCCGCACGCCGCATTTCTCCAACTGGTGCAAACGGTGTCTCATGATGCACACAGTCAAAAGCTTTGGATAGGTCGAGGAATATGCTAAGCACATGTTCTCGTCCTTCCATTCCATCGACAATATTGTCCAAGAGCTTGTTCACAGCATCCAATGTAGATCTGTTTTTCCTAAATCCAAATTGTTCTGGATTCAGAATTTTGTTATTTTCTAAAAAGCTTGCAAGTCATTCATAAAAAAACTTTTTCAAAAATTTTGCTAAACACAGGCAAAATTGAGATTGGGCGATAGTTGCTTGAAAGGCAAGGATCGTCCTTTTTGAAGATAGGGATGACTTTGGCCGTCTTCAGGAGAGACGGAAAAGTTCCCTTTTCCAAAGAAAAGTTTATAAGTTTTGTGAGTGGTCTCACTATGTGCCTGAAGCAACGTTTGAGAAGCCACACTGACATCCCACTGGCATCACACGTTTTTTTTAAGTTCAGCCCTTGTATCACACGTGCTACCTCCCCCTCACACACAGGAGCCAAAGCCATGGATGCAACTGGTTCAACAGCATCTCCCTCGCTGAACCGAGGTTCAGTGAACGCCGAGTTCACTGTAGCAACGGAAGAGAAGTACTTATTGAATTCGTCTGCTACTTGAGCTTGATTTTCAACAATTTTGTCTTCAATTCTGATTGCAATTACTTTGGTATTTTTGCTCAAATTTGTATCTGGAGATAAGTCGTTTACGATTTTCCAAGCAGTTTTTGAGAAGTTTTCGCAGTTACCCAAGGCTCTATTTACATCATACGCTTTAGCTGCTTGTATAACTTTTTTTTAGATCCTTCGGTAATTTCTGAAAAAAGTTTTGAAATTTTCGTTTTGGGTTCCAATGAAAATTTTGTGAAAAAAAAATTTTAGCTTCTCTCGAGACACAAGAATTCCCTTAGTCAACCACGTACCTTTTTGTGGTTTGCGATTGACTTTGGTCCTCCTGAACGGACAAGCAACATCCAGATAATAGTTGAAACCATCACTGAATGCTGCATACATGTCATCGACACTACCAAACTTGTCTAAAAACGGCTTCCAAAATCTCATTTAAGTGGTGAATATTTTGGGGTCGAATTGTCCTGGCAACTTTAAATTTAGAATTTTGACTTTCCAGTTTGCACCCATGAACCACGGCCTCCTGCGCAAAGTGGTCAGAGATTGCAGTGTTCAAAACAGTGACTGTCAGGTCAGGAATGTTGGTAACAACATTGTCGGTGGCAGTACTCGTTGTAGCGGTCACTCGTGTCGGTGAATTCACGGTCCAATTTAGATTGAAAGAAATTAGAACATCATGAAGAGCACTTAGAAATTAGAACATCGTGTGAAAGAGCAGTTAGGTTTTCTCATGCCATATGATGTGAACGGCTCAGTTTCATTTACAGAGTTCTTGTAGAGGACAACAAAAGGATCATTCAAGTACCTGAGCCATTGAAATTTACTTATTCCTACTACAGAGTCTTTGAGATACTCACACATCCCTTCTACTGTCAGAAAGTCATCTGTTTTCATTTGTACAACTTGAAACTTACGGTGTGCAGGCGCAACAGCAGTTACCAGTCATCCGGCACAAAAACAAACTGTATTTTGTTTTTTCGATGAGGCCGAAATCTTCATCGCACTGCATGTAGGAGTGGCCAGCGACAAGAAACTTGTGGTCCACTCTCTCGATGTGCTTGTTGTTCACTATGTACATCCAACCTAGTGATAAACTGGGACTTGTTTCTGACCTCCACAGTTATCACTGAAGGCGATAATGTGCTTGACGGTCCGAGGAAGTTTAAAAACATACTTTAACAAACAGGATCCAATTTCTTGCGATCCCCTTGACGCGTCTGCTTCTGTCCACATCATCATCGTGGCGTGTTTGCTTCCGAGATCATGTATCGCTAAATTGTAGGTCCATAAAGCGGCCCACACACGCTGAGATCTGTTACGATACATGTATCGATACCCAGGTGTCATGAATCACGTATCGTGGCAAGGGCAGACCCCTCACACTGATGCAGTGTCACTGAGACTTTGGTGTGGAACGCGCTGGAGAGAGATGTGCAAAGATGGATATTCCCGAAGAAGTTGTGATTGCTTGTGGTGTAGCTGTAGGCGTAGCTATCAAGAAGAGTAGACGTCCTAAAAGTAAGTAGTGCAAAAATGGCTACTTGATAAGGAACGTTTTTCTAATAAAGCTTTATTACGAGAACTCGCTTTAAATGAACTTGGTGATTTTAAAAACTATTTACAAATGGACTAGACCAATTTCCTAAATTTGTTACAAAGAGTAAGGTGCAGTATTGAAAAAACTGACACTGTTATGAGGGGTGCTGTAACTGCAGAACAACACCTAACTGCAACACTACGATACCTTGCCACTGGAAACACATATGGAGATCTGAAGTTTTCTACAGGGATCTCACCTCAGGCTCTGGGGAAAATCATACCCGAGACGTGTGATGCTATTTTTCAGGAGTTAAAATAAGAATATCTAAAGGTAAGAGAAATAAATAAACTCAGTAATATAGGGATTATGAATGGACCTGCATAAGTTTATACGATACTCAAGATTGAAATATGTTCACTTGTATTAAAGGACATACCAATACATACAATACACAATATGAATGTATTAGTTATATTTCGGTTGTGAAATTTAGTTTTGCTATACAAGTTTTTTAAGTTTCTTTAACTTATTGCTATACAAGTTGAACCCTGTATTATCTGAATACAAATCTCGTATATTTTATATTCTGAATTTGTTATTCTTGAAATCATCTTCCTCACAGTAAATAATAATTAAAATTATTAAATTAGTAAATTATAACTACTTAGATATATAGTCTTTAAGTTATAGTTATATAACACAAATATTCTATGTATACGAGTATCTAGTATTAAATCACAAATGAGTTTTTCTTAAATCAAATTATCTTTCTTACTCAGTACAGTACATAGTTTTAACATTTTAAGTAATTTTTCCTGTAGTACAAAATACGTAACAGAGTTTTTCATTTAAAATGGAAATTTAGATCTCATCATGTTTTTCAGAAAAATGTAAAAAAATTGTCTAAGCCAACTATTTCAACTGACTGTTCGTGTTACCCCGGGGTCTTAAGTTCAATGAAATTATTTTCATCACTACTACTTTCAGTTGAACGCTTTGGTGGTTGTTGAAATTTTCTGCCTGCATGAACGTTAAAGGAGAATAAAGTTGTTTGCTAGTGTCTTTGTTCTGATCAATGAATTTGGCGTTGTTTGATGAGGTCGGGATGTTTTTCTCTTGTTGAGAAATGTTATCAATACTATAAATTATTTCATGGTGTACGTTGTGCAATGAGTTAACGGAAGATTTCTGTGGATAACTCAGTGTCATATTCGGGTATGTTTGAGGGAAGAAGTGATTAGCTGTGTTAGGAAATGTTTGATAATGAACATTAGCTTGTGTATTCACAGATGGTTGCGGTACATTATTGTTATTGGCGTGAACTAGTTGTTGACTCAACTGCACTGTAGTAAATTCATTTAGTTTGTTAAGCTTACCAAAGAATATGATGACGCTCAACAATTTTTCAGCTATAATCTTCTGATCTGCACCGAGACTCCTTAAGTCACATGCATACTTTTTTACCAGCAATGTCATAGTCATCCGCAGTTTGTTGTGGCGGTGGGCGGTTTATTGAAGTATTGCAACGTTTTACCCGCTAATTCCATTAGTTGTTTTTCCCTCAGAGGTAAGGGAGCTCGGGAAGCCGAGGTTGTTGATGATGAAGAGCGGATACTTTCCTGTGAAAGTGCCGATGATGGGTGAGATTCTTCAGACGGAGCGTCTTGGATTGCAGATTCTTCCATCACAGAGGCATCGTCATCTTGTACCTGAAATTAAAATAAATCTACTGTATGAAGACTGTTTATGAATAAGAATAACATCAATATTTTTGTTTCAGTTCCCCTCAAATGAAGAGGATTGGAGAGCAGTCTCTAATGGGCAAGCAAAATGGGATTTTATCACATGCTGTGGGGCTATTGGTGGGAAACATATTTCAATTGTAAAACCACCCAACAGTGGGTCTTACTACTACAACTACAAGGGAAAATTTAGTATTGTTTTTATTAGCACTGGTAAACGCTAATTACGAGTTTATGTTTATTCACAGTGGCATTAATGGGAAGTAAGTGGCAGATGGTGGAGTGCTTCAAGAAACGCCATTGTATAACAAATTAAAAGATGGGATGCTGAATCTACCACCACCTATTAATATCCTGGACACACAATATTACCTTGCCTTACGTATTACTTGGAGATGAGGCATTTCCATTAATGGAGAACTTACATAAGCCTTATTCTCAGAGAAAAGGGTTAACCAAAGAAGAAGGAGTATACCATTACAGACATTGCAGAGCGAGGCGTGTTGTAGAGAATGCATTTGGAATTTTAGCTACGAGGTTCAGGGTATTTAAATCTGAAATGGGGATTTCTGCTGAGAATGTAGACAGTGTTGTTTTGGCAGCAATGTGTACTCCATAACTACGTATTTGTTGAATAAAACAAACACGTACATCAGGACTGCAGACGTTGACAGAGACGACGTAGAATCTGGAGAAGTTGTTCCTGGAGAATGGCGTGGTTCGGCGAGCTGTTTGGTTCCTTTACAGCGCACACCGAGAGCAATGTCGATGTTAGCAAAGAAAAGCAGAGATAACTACAAAACATACTTCAACAATGAGGGAAGTGTAGATTTTCAAGAAAATATGGCATTTAGAAAAACATCTAAGGAGTATCTAAGGAGCCTACATGTAAACAACTGCACTCAAAATATAAAACATTTACTTTCACTCTTGCTAATCACAATAAGGGTTTAAAACTCATTAATTCATTTCTTCTTACAAAAACATAATTATTGCTTGAAATATTGTTACTTAATGGGATAATACGTAAATAATTAAAACTATTTGTTACTCATAATAATCCATGGACATTTTAAATTTTATTTGTTAAAATAAAAATGTTAGTCTTAACTTTGTAAACAGTTTTTAATGTAAATGCAAAATATTTGTAACAATAAAGAGAGTATTCCGAACTTACTTGATCGTCGTTGTTCGTATCTTCACCCAAGCTGGACTTCCCTTGTCTTGGTGTTTCTGAATCTGCGATTAAAACAAAGCAACTCGTAATACCACAAATTTGGGACATATACGTCATCTGCAGAACTACCCGGTTTTTTCCTTTGAGAGTCTAATACCTTCTTAAGCTCACGTCAAAAACTGCATCGTAATCCATGAATGTTTTTAAGAACAAAATCTTTGGTTGCAGTGGGGTAGGCTACTTCTCTTTACAGAACTCTAACAGCTCTGCGTATGCATCATTCCGCATATGCGTGTTTGCGTAATCATTGCTCTTCGTATTCCACAAACATGGATGTAAATGGTATATGTTAATAAACTGCTCCAAAAATCCTGTCTCTCAACTCATTACGAACACTACGATATTCAGTACAGAACAGCTCTGCGTTGCAAATCTGACTGAACAGCGGAAACCTTTGCGATACCGTGCCATTCACGTTGAAACTTGTATCAGTATCAGTTGCGTGGTGTTGCCAAACTCCGCAGTCTACCGCCTGATACTGCAACCGCTTCATTGCAACCTCCCCACACACGATGATATCTGTTGCACGAAACCTTGTATCGATACATGTATCACAACAGATCTCAGCGTGTGTGGGCCGCTTAAACTGTCTTGCATAGTAAACTCTGTTGCAAGTTAACATCGGCGTAGGCAGGGTTTTCTGGACATCAAAACATATCGCTACAACAGCCGGATTTGTCTTAGATTCTTCTTCAGCACTTTTTTTCGCTGCTCTAGCATTTTCAGCTTCTGTCGAGTGACGTTCTTTTTCAGCCTTGCTATTGTCAATAGAATCTTGACTTGTGCCAAATTTAATTTTAATTTCCAATCCGTCACATTTGTTGCACGTATCACTACGAGGTGGTTTGAAGCTAAGATTGAATTGAGTCACAAAAATGTGTCTGTAGAATGACTTTTACCGAGGTCAACCCCTCATCTTTACAAAGCTCAACATACAGTTTGTGCATTTTCTTAATGTCTAAATTGCTTTCCAAGTACTTTGTTTCTCCATTTCTTGCTCTCGAATAGTGGCTTGTAGCTTTGGGGAATGATTCTATGTGTTTTTTTTTGTGTGATTTATGGTTTCCTCAGATATTTTGTTTTTAGGGGCATGTTTGCCTCTACGATCCCGTGGAGAAACACCTGCCCCTGCATTCTGTTTTGTTGCCAGAACATTGTCATATCTTTTTTGAGAAATATCTAGAGTTTTAAGGAAATAAGACTTGCAAACCCTTTTTCCTAGGAGTTTCAGCAGAACACTCTTGTCTGGGTTTCACAACATTTATTTGCTACCTTTTGGTACACACAGTTCCATGCATCCATTTATAAAAGCAGACTGTAAGTCCCATGATTTTAAGCCCCAAAACTCATAAAAAACTTGTTTTCTTTTATCATCAGAAATATTTCTGCACTCGTACCGGCAAACATGGTCATAGGGTTGGACTGATTTTGCTCTTACTTGGTTTCCTTTTGAATCGGTGTAAGCTTTGCCAGAGTTCCGCAAAAGTTTTGCTTTATTCCGTTTCCAGTTTTCTGGGATTCTCAGTCGTTTCCTTGTCCTTTTACTTTGTGTTTGTTCTTCACCATCTTACAGAGATGATTCTGATGAATCCTCTTCTTCTTGGCCTGGATAGTAATTCCTGTCCTCATCGGTATCGTCAGGAGGGCCAGGTTCTGAAACCAATGATTAAGTTTAAAACTAAATAAAAACTCATTATTTAGGTTCGGAAGCCTGTTTAAAATGCATAAACAACGTCAAAACGTATTGGCTCCCCTTTACCCTTTGAAGCACGAATTTTCCAAATGACATGTTTTGATTTTTTTGTTATATTCCTTATTAGCATAGTAAAAATAGTTCATAATATTATTTTTGGCCTATAAAAATAATTTTTAATTTCTTTTATTGAGGTGGTAAGATACAAATACCATGCATGTGATGCCTTTTTTTGTAGACGACGTGTTGAACGAAATAATAAACTTAATTATTTAAAGAAAATGAGTTTATTGATAAGAAAACACAATATTTCCTTACAAATTCATATTTTACTAAATTTTACTTAATTCTAAATTTTTTATTGATTTTAATTTAAAAAATTCACACATAGGTATATGCATATTGTAAGACACAACCTCTCCTAGTCTATTTTTATGGTAGGAGTGGAAAACAGTTTTTTTATTCATTTAGGCACAAAGCTATTTTGCAGATAGAACACGCCCATTTTGACCTGTGTTGGGTTTCCTTTGTAGAACACCAGGCACATCTGCGGGATGTAGCCTAGTTCTGATTGGCATGTGTTCTGCCTTGGCAAATCTTATTTCTTGAGGAACATTAATCTTATATGGATTTAGTTTCTCAGCTGACTTTCTTCCTCTTTGTTCACCACGAGGCAGACCAATTAGGGACCTTACTATACTCATTCTAAAGTTTTTTAAGGTATCTTGTTTCCCTTCCGTGTTGTGGACAATTGAAAAATTATAAAAGCGTTGACCACGGTAGTATCCAGAAAGTAGTAGAAAATTCTTGGCCACCACTTCATTGATTTTCTTTTTATTGTACATGTGGCTTTCAGCATACCTCCTTTATCAACATATCCCATGTGAGAATTGTAATCCTTTACTAGGCGGGGACAACTTACTTGTGTTATTGTACCATTAGACTCTTTTCTGTTCACTGTAGCCACTTCTTGTGGGTTATGGTAGACAGAAAATGAATTCCCCTTTTATCCTTCCATTTCAGTGCAACTATACCTGTCCTAGTTACACCACCAGATTCCCTCTCTCCCCTATCCATCTTTCCTGTCTTTGAAAGAGACATCTTTGAAGTCTTTCCTGTCAGGTCTTAATAGTGCCTCATGCTTGAATTTTCTTTTGCTGCAATGCAATTATAAGAGAAACATTGTTTAAAAAAATTATCAAAAGAAGACAGTATAATTTTTACCTGACAAATACTCTGTCAGTTCAGAAACAACCCTCTGGCCCAAATCCTTCTCAATTTTATTTTGCCTCTTCCCCTCATATACCTGAAACTGAGATACATAGCCCCTCTGTTCAGCTCGGACCCACACTTTGTATCCACGTTTAGTGGGCTTCTTTGGCATGTACTGTTTTATACAGCTACGACCTTTGAAGGCAATCATCGATTCATCTACTGACTGAAACTGTGTTGGATAGTAACAGTTTTTATATTATGTTTCAGTTAAAGTGTTCAGCAAAGGTCTTATTTTATAAAGTTTATCGTATTCTGGTGATTCACGTGGAGGAGTTTTACTATTGTCATTCACATGGAAGTTAGTGAGAAAACCATCCAAACCTATTGACAGACATAGTACTAGATATGTAGTCATCTCGAAGCTCACGTGATGAGGACCAATAATCCCTGTATGATGATAATCTTTTTATTCCCATGAGGATATTTATTCCTAAAAATATTTTCATTTCATTAATATTTCTAGGAGCTCTATTTTACTCCCCCTCCTTTTTGGGTCGCGTATAGGTTTGTTTCATATACTAGTTTTTCTATAAAGTTATTAGGAAATAATGCAATGGGTGTTTCTGGTTCTATCTGAGACCCTGTAATTTCATTGAAGGGGGTTGCGTACCTCTCTATCCCGCCCATGTTAAATTACACTACTTTGATGTACCTTTTCTCAGGAACCAATAAAGATAGAGAGTTATATTTGTGTATCTGGGAGTTAAAGGGCACTATGTCACAAAACTGTTACTTTTCAGGAGAACAGTTTGAAAAAAATGTTTCAATATAAAATGTTATACCTTATCATTTATATTCATTACTAAATTGATTTTTTTATATTTGATATTTTAACTTATTGTCTATTTAAACTGTTTTAAAACAAAAAAAACTGTTATTTACCTATTTTAAAAATATTTTATTAAAAAAACTTGTTGGACTTGGTGCTTTTTACCTCTGAGAAAGTAGCGGGTTGTTAGAAATGAAAAGGACATAGAGTTTTAATTCTGTGAATTTTTTCCAGTTTTAATACTTCATAGTACTTAACTGGTTACCATAGCAACTCAAAATTAAATAAACACTGTATTTCCAAAATAGTGCCAAACTAATCAGAGTCTTCTTCGGGGTTCATCTTCTGGGTACATGGAGGCGTTGTTGATTCTCGGCAGATTTTTCAAGTAGCCATGGCACACAGATGGGAGTAATGGCATGTAATGGCAGTAGTGCTATCAGATCATTGTATTTTGCTACATTTATTGGTAGTCTCTGGTGTGGCTTTCTTTCTTTTTCTCTCTATGAGAGCGTGAACAGTATCAGCCTCCATATGCGTATGTCCTTTGAACAAAAACTTTTGATTAACGGTTTTTATTTCGGATATTTTTTCAATATCCAGAAGAAAACACATTAACATAGATTTGTTTTTGTTTTGACCATAACAGTTGTCAGTCCATAAAGTGATATCTTGAACAGCAGAACCTGGAATCACATTGTCAGCCCACTTCATGATACCTGAAGCAATTTCATTCCCTCCTCTTGCTCCTTTTGTTTCGTACCACATCAAGCAGTGAACTGTTGAGTCACAGGCATCATGTATAGTAAGTCAAAAATCCACAGTTTTCTTTTGTAGAAGCTCAGCCCACTTGTAATTAAAGGTGTCGGTGAACACTTGTGTAAATCACCAGTCAAAACTTTATAAGAAGGATCCTCCTTGGCAATTTTTGAGTCTGCGGCTTTCAAATCGTAACGCTTCTTTGATTCATGTATGTGATTCTTGTACTCGGCTTGTATTGCCTCTCTTTCTAACTGACTCAAATTACCTTTAAGTTTAGCTTGGTAGGAATCGCATGTGTCAACTTCAGGTCGTTTGAAGGAAAGATTGAACCTTATGTTAAACACGTCACGATACACCTAGTTTTTAGCAATATTTTCTTCAGAGATGTTATTCGATTTACAGAACTCAAGGTATATCTCATACGTTTTTTCAATGCTGAGGTCAGTCCTAGATACTTTCTTGTGGCTTTCTCTCTAGAGTAATGGCATTCGTAATAAGGAATTGATGATATGTGGTTTAAAACAGTATCAATGACAGCATCACGGGTCCTGGTGGGAGGTACATGTTTTCCTCTTTGGTCTTGTTTTTACGATTCCACCAGGTTCAAGATTTTTTATTGTATTGATAACAACTTTGTTGGATATGCATAAAGTATTCAAGAACATGACCTAGCACACTTTCATTCTATCATTACCATTAGGATTGAAATAGTAAGAAAGAGTATGCTTTTTGCCTCGACCGGAATTTAAACGCCTTTGTCTTTCTCGCTCTATCGGTTGGCATTGAACACAGGAAATACTAAATTTCCTTTTGACGTCTGATGTACTTTGTTCACACCAATAGGATTTTAAAATCTGTTGCCGACACTCTTCAGAAATTTTCTCGTAGCATTTCATTTTGCTAGAAAAAGGTGGCTTTAGGGTTTTGGCTGGAATTTACTTCCCTTTTTTTATTAGTATATGCTTCTCCTTTTGCATGTTTCTGCTTACGAACATTGCTCAACCAACTTTCTTGACGTCGCACTCGTTTTCTTCCTGGCTGTTTGATAATGGTTTTATTCTTTACTTTTCTTTTGTTACTTGCTCTGTTTTGATCAATAACACGCTCCTCTTCATTATTAGGAGGATTGTTAATTAGTGGGGGATTATCTGAAGTGCTTGAACCGGCAATCTGGAAGTTTTGTTCGTTGGCAACAGTCAGTTTTGATCTGACTGAGAATCACTTATTTTTCCTCTTACTTTGTTACTCATACATGTTTGATTACGAGTACCGTTGCCAGGGAATAGTTCATGAGAGCTAGTATCAGAAGTTGACTCATCATCGGGGAAGAATTCTTTGTCGGCATCCGAGTCGTAAAGCCCCAGAGAACTAGCGCCAGAATCATCTTCGTCTGGATGGTCTGCTGAAAAAAAATTATTACTTAAACTAAAATATGCTAGGCCTATATTATTTAACGAGCTGTTTAAATTTAAGAGTAACCGTATCATTCCGATCCAGAAAAATCTTGGTTGCCATCTAAAATGTCTGGTGGCTTTAATTCCAAGCACCACTTGAGTGCACGTCTAATATGTGGTGGAATACTTTTTTTCAAAATTAACTCGCTTTTAACATATTTTCATTTTTTAAGGGGAGTTTGAACGCAAAAATCGGTAAAAAAAAATGTTTTTTTTCGCTTTTATTTTTTATTTTATTATTTGATTCTTTCTGAACAATTTACTGCAATCCCTACATAAAAATGGCTTTCCGTTGAGCTTCTATGATTTTTCAAATATAAGACTACATAACAAATTTAGTGCGTTTTGAGCGCCGCGTTCTTGCCTTTCATATAGTAATTATTTTAGCTGGCTGCAAAAGCGTCTGCAGCTTCTGGTGTTTTATTCCTCTATGTCGTTAACCTCTATTGCTCTCTTACAGACATCTGGACATCAGAGCATCTCTGTTATTGCCAAATTTCAGTGTTTTGGTTATGTTGTTTACAAACACAATCTGAAGGCTGCTTGTTTCTATAGTTACGAACTGTGTCTTTGTGAATATAGTGAAGTGGTTTTGTATTAGTGTTTTATTATTACCTAATCATGCCTAGGTGTACTAGTGTCTTCAAAAAGGCAAAAAAATAAGGGCAACAGATATTACAGAAGTAAACCATTTGGACCTATCACACAACAAAGTGATGTTTTGGAACAAACTGAAGGTAGGCCTAGTTCTCAGCCAAGGCCTTCCAGTTCAAGGAAAAAGTTGTCATCATCAGGGAACAAATGTTATGAAGATGTTGAATGTGAGAGTGAGAATATCATTATAAGTGTAGACATCATAAATGCTATTGTCAGTAATTTAGGCTGCAAGAGTTGCGGCGGTAATGTAAAGATTGGATAGAAAACAATGACGGCATTGTTAGTAATGTAGTTGTTTCTTGTTCTGGCTGTTTTGTGACAGCAAGCACCCCTTCTGGTCTTCTGCCATGTGTGAAAAATCAAAAATGTTTGAAACAAATATACGTCTATTCTATGGAAAGTTACTTTGCGCCATACTAAACCTTCCACCGCCTACCACAGCTCGGAGTAGGTACTCTAAAGTTTTATCTGAAGGTTTGAAGGTTGTTGCAGAAGAATCTATGGTAAGTGCTGCTAAAGAAGCAATCATTGAAAATGACAATGACCCTGATATAAGTGTAGCTTTCGATGGAAGTTGGCAGAAGAGGGGTTACAAATCAAAAAATTGTTACGGAGCAACCTGTAGTATGGATACTGGTAAGGTAATTGATGTGGAGGTCATGTCAAAGTTCTGTAGTGGTTGTACAAAAATAAAAAATGAAGCAAGTAAAGAAAGCCATGAGCAGCACTGTCTAAAAAATTTTAGCGGTAGCAGCGGGGCCATGGAGGTTGCAGCTGCTGTCAACATCTGGAGTCGCTCAGAGGTCACAAGAGGAGCACGCTACATAAACTTTTTAGGTGATGGTGGCTCCAAGGCATTCAATGCTGTAAATGAAATAAATCCATACAGCAAACCGATAAAAAAATTAGAATGCGTTGGGCACGTGGAAAAGCGTATGGGTTCTAGACTAAGAAAACTGAAGCAGCAACTTGGTAGCACCCCACTCGAAGATGGAAAACCATTGAAAGGACCAGGTCGTTTGACTGATAAAGTAATTGATGAACTGCAGGCCTTTTATGGTAAAAATTATAAAGGATAACTGCAATGACTTGACCGCCATGCATAGAGCAGTATGGGGCAACTTATTTTCATAAGTTGTCAACAAATGAGAAACCATCGCATCAACTTTGCCCTCCACCTCCTAACACATGATGCAAATACAGGTTAGCAGAAGTAAATGAAGAAGAAATTACCTACAATCACAAAACATTCTCTACCTCAAGCTGTATTGACAGCAATATAACCTACATACAGAGATTTGTCAAGATTAGATCTTCACGGTAAAACCCAGAACGTGAACGAATCTTTCAACAATGTAGTGTGGAAACCGAATCCCAAAAAATGTGTTTGTTGGAAGAGAGGACTCTTGTATTAGGTGTTCATGATGCTGTTCTAACATTCAATGAAGGTAACATTGGAAGGATCAAGGTTTTAAAGGAGTTAGGAATAAAAGACTGTGGCAAATACACCGTAAGCACATTGAAGAGCCTCGATGAAGTCAGGATGAGGAAGGCAGATCTGAAAGCAGAGTCAGTGACTAAGGAAGAAAGAATAAAGAAAAGGAGACAGTTATTAGGTGAGGAAGAGGAAATGGATGGTAGCTACTGTCCTGGAGGCTTCTAAAGGTAATATAAAACTTATAATTATTTTGATTTTATGTTTTCTGCTGTTTTTTGAAAATTACCTGTTTTTAATATATATGTACCTTTTTCTCAGAAACTATAAATGCTACACACATGAAATTTTACTGTTATAAAGTAGCCTTTTAGAAGTATGTAGCTCTAGTTTTATCAAATTTCATCAATAAATAAATATAAAAATAAAAAATAAACACAAATATAAATTTTTTTTCTTTAGTTGTATCAATTATTTTACAAAGGTTTTAGAGGTATAAATACAATATTATATCTACACCTTTGTGTAAAAATTTCAACTTCCTAACTGTTATGAGTTCTGAGAAAAAGGTACACCTTATTTTAACATTGGGCCTTATGGACCGTTCAAACTCCCCTTAAATTGGTGTTTGGGGAAATTTACTAGAGCATTTTGGAGATTCTTTTTAGATCCAAACCAAATTAGCCTACCTTTGTATAGTGTAGGCTAACCAATTGAAATACCAAATCAAAGATTTGTATTTTGACTGTTAGCTATTAATAGCCTAGACGATCTAGAATGCACAAGATATTATTAAACCAGTGAAACACTAGCGTAAATGTGAAAAGTTTATCTCACTTTTAACATATTTTCATTTTTTTTTTAAATTGGTGTTTGGGGGAACTTACTAGAGCATTTTGGGGATTCTTTTTTAGATCCAAAACCAAATTAGCCTACCTTTGTATGGTGTAGGCTTTTAGATTAAAATACCAAATCAAAGATTGTATTTTGACTGTTTAGCTGTAGCCTAGACGATCTAGACAAGCACAAGATATTATTAAACCAGTAAAACACTAGCCTTAATATGAAAAGTTTAACTCCCTTTTAACATATTTTCAATTTTTTTTTTTTTAAATTGGTGTTTAGGGAATTTACTGGAGCATTTTGGGGATTTCTCTTTTAGATCAAAACCAAATTAGCCTACCTTTGTATAGTGTAGGCTAACAGATTGAAATACCAAATCAAAGATTGTATTTTGACTGTTAGCTGTAGCCTAGACGATCTAGGAATGCATAAGATATTATTAAACCCAGTAAAACACTGGCCTAAATATGAAAAGTATGTAGGGCCTTTAATGAGTTTTGGTAAAGTTGACTTCCATTAGGTAAGGAGTTTGGTTACTTAAGTTAATGATAATCTTTAATGAATCGTCTACATCAAGTAATCTTGCTGCAGTATTTTATTTTTTCAATGATATACAAACTACTATGTGTAGTCAGCTAAATCCTTACAAGTTTTCACAAGTAGGCATTTTAAACAAAAAAATTATAACTTACCTTTTTATTGGAGAATTAGTTGATTGCTTAGCCATATTTCATCATTTGCCCATCCTCTTGAATTTTCCATCAGGAAAATAGTTTATATAAGACAAAATACTATGACAGATTGTTAGTGTGCAATGTTTAAAAATAATGCAAATCATGGACTTTGAGGTTATGTTCAGTAAACATGTCAGTGGCTCCATGTCAAAAAACACGTATGGTACCTAATACCAGGTTCTTTTCTAAAATTTTTAAAAGTAAAAAAGACTATGTCCAAATGGTGGCATTTTTCCCTCTATGGATTTACATTTTAATAAGAGGTATAAAGCACTATAACTAGTTGGTGCTTTTTACCTCTCAACTACTCAGTGACATAATGCCCTTTTCCACTGGCTATCTCCCTTTTTAATAAACATTGGACTTAGTGCTTTCTACCCAAAAAATAAACATACAATTAGAAAAACTTGGTGCTGATATCCCGATTTTGAAAACAATAATGGACATAGTGCCCTTTACTCCCAGGTACAGATTTATGGTTTTATTTTAGCTTTGAGCCTAATTTTACCCACTGAGTTTTTATTACTACCAAGAAAATGTGTTTCCTATTTTAAAAAAAGTATATTTCTAAAACGTTTTAAATATTTTTTAATTTATTAATATATACTATATATATATATTTTATATATATTATATATATAAAAAACTCAGTACGCTATTACTATTATACTAAATAATTGGGTAATAAATTTGAAATCCCTAGCTATAAAACTTTTTGAGAAAAGGTACATTATGTATTTACAAAGTTAACTTTCGGAAAACGAGGATTTTGTAAGGCGATCACCTTTTTTTAGTAGAGCCCTGGGGTCCATAGGAAGGTCCAGCTTCATTGTCCTTAGTTTCTAATAACCTCCTCAAGCTTCCTCTTAGCTTTTTTTTAGACTTTGATTGGCCTTTTTAAACAATTCTTGAGCTTAACGGTCACCTTTTTGAATTACGGGACACATCTAATATCTTCATCGCTTTCGCACAACACTTTCCCGGACGGATCCCATGAGTCTTCAGAATGTTTACATCTCATTATTTTTGTATTCATCTTGTATGTTGATACAGCTTCATGAACCCCTAGTGATAGAGTCTCCAAGCTGGACCAAAAAGTGTTGTTTGGTATTCTATTCCATATTACATTATTTAACGATTCATTTTGATTTTGGGTTTTGCAATGCAAACATTTGCTCAAAAGTTCTTTTTTTTTGCGAGATCACGAAATATACGGTTTTATTTTTTTCATCACATCTTCAGGAAGGTGGAAGTGCTCTTGAATGATGATAAGTAGTGGCTGTAGCTTCTGCTGTTTCTGTAACACCAAACTATCTTCGCCACGATGGGCACTAGGCCGTGCTGCGGTTTATCATTACTCGGAAAACTCAGATGAAATTATTCCGCCAAACAGCTTTTGTCATTTCGGTCAAGATTGTTTCTTGATTCACTCTCGAATCGCTTAGTCTAAAAGTATTTCTGTATATTTAAAAATAGCAGGGTGATTCTACAAAAAAGTGCATCTTTTTTCACTTTTCATATTTTGAAAAAAATAAAGTTATAAAAAAAAAATATTTTTTTTTTAATGTTTTTATGATTAAAGTACATTATAAATGGTATAAAAAAACTAGGTGAAGTCATTACAGTTTCATATAGTTTAACCATTTTAACCAATTATTAAAAATTATTCTCCCAGGGGACTGGACACGTATGCCATGCGGGGACTGACATTCTTTAGGGCTCAAAGAAAGAAAAATTTCAAAGTGGTTAGTTGCCAAAGCAAGTTGGTATTTATTTATATATTTGTATAATTCAGTTCTGAATAATACTGTTTAAATTGTGTCTGTAAATTACAAGAACTGCGAAGCCCGTGTTTCCACTTGGCAGTGGAGGATTAATTCTTTTTACTTACAATCCCTGGTTCGGGGTTTTAGGTAGTGGATATCGGGTTTCGCTGGCCCATTTCCATCCCCGACGATGCTCCACTTGGCTGCATAGCAATTGATAGTAATGCCTTCTTCTAGTATGTATACTAAAACTATCTCCACCAGGATAGTTTTTACTGTCATATGTGACGACCAACCAATCTCCATACTTGTAGGCTAAAATAGGAAATAAATGGTTCATTAGTAATATTATCAAAAATTCTTGGGTTAATTTTTGTTCATTGTCTAAAGAAAAAATGGTTGAAACAAATTAATTGTATTTAAATATGTAATATTTTTAAATTAATGAAAACTTAATTTTTAGTCAATTTTTTAACATTTCATGAGCGTTACTCCGTAGTAAGCGTTTTAGAACATTTATACAATATTTAAGAGATTAGTAGCAAATGAAGGGGTAATGATATTTATTTAAATTTGAATTACCTTTTTTCTGTCGACGACATTTTGCATAATTTTATTCTATGATGTCTAGACTTATAATGCTCACATCGGATTCCAGGTTCAACACCTCAATAAGGACAATTGTGCGATATAGTCCACTCTTCTTTTTGTTGTAATGATACCCTGGGTATCTTAAAACGTACCGGAACAGGAGAAAGCTTTCCTGAATACTTTCAATGATTTGCTCTATTTGAAGTGATTTCTTCCTGGATAATTCTTCAAACAAAAAATTTTCTGAGACACTTCTCTTTGATTCATTTGCCAACAAGGGCAGTATATGTTCTTTATGTTCCGACCCCTTGTGCTATGCATTTGTTTTTTTTTTTCAGCACAGTTCGTTTTATGAAGCCTCCAACTCCATCTGGAGCGCCTTTGGCCGTGGCCAGCTGCTCTCCGAGACAAAATTCCACGTTCAACTCTCTCAAACCCAACCAAATTATTCTTTGGCCAAAAAAGATTTGTGCTTAAATAGATACATGGTTTTATTCGATACTGCCCCGATGGTGACTGTCACTCAGAAAAAGGTTACTCTTTATTAACCTGAGGTAAACTGTTGCTTGTACTATAGTGAAGCCACTGGTTAAGTGAGCCCATATGGGGTCTTTGATCTTGTGACATACAAGCCACCACAGTGTGTAAAGGTTTTTAATTACTTGGCTCTTCTAGGACCCCTCCAATAAATGTAACCACTTGGTATTTCTTTCAGAAACATTGCCATTGTAGTTTTCGATGAAATATCAATATTGAATGATTATTTCATCTTGTTGTAGATTTTCCTTTTTGTCTGAACACCGCCTCTGTACTGTCCTTTAATCTTACCACAATGGAAACTATGTAAATGTTATTTATGTTTTTCTCTCTCTCTTCAACTAAATCTCCAATGGTGCATGTAAATGTTTTCTTGGTTGCCTTTTTAACTTGTTTATTGTTTTTCCCTTAATAATAACTTTCAACATTTTTCATCGATCCACTTTTTAAAAAATTGTTTGATATCACTTCGCAGAAAACTCATTATAGAGGTATAAATTTTTTCTTGGGACACTTCTCCACAGTACTCATAAACAAACATATCACTGTCTTTTCAGAAAACTGAACCATGCAGCTAGTTCACTAGCTTTTCAGGAACATTTCTTCCTCTAATCACTTTTAAAAGCCTTATAGTTTTTGAAACCAAACATTGACATGTTGCTGGCACTTTTTACAAAGGCTAAGTATTTCTATTCTCAACTTTTGGATCCAGACACCCTCAAAATGGAAAAAGTCTACAAAAACAGAGAGTACGATTAATGTGTAATTTGCGTTGCTTCAAAAAACATTCATGAATTTCCTTCAATAGATTTATTGAGGAATCGCTTTTGTCTTTTTATCTTTTTATAATGTGATGGTATCTTTTTTTCCTGGGATATATAAAACGGTCTGAAACTCAATCTCTTTCCAAGAAATGTATTTTACCATCAGTTTTGCAATATTTTTGCTTGCTATAACAGTTGTTGTAATTTTTGTTGTGTACTTTGCTTTATTGATAACCAAAAAATCTCTCAAACAGATTTTTTCAACTTTGTGTATGTCTACGTTACAATTGTCAGGATTTAAAACATATTTTCTAAAAAAATGTTTTTCTCTTGTATTAGCTGTGTTCTGTAATTTTTTTGGAAAATTCTTGGTTCCAAGTTGTTCCCCTAAAAACTAATTTTTTCCTACAACTGCTGAAATAGCGTTTGAACCTTTCAGTAATTGCTTAAACTTTTGTTTCTTTGGAGTTGAAACTGTATTTCCTATTTCCGTAGATTTCAAGAGTCGCAAGTAGCTAGCTTTTTTCTGTACCTTTCTGCCTTTTGTTGTTTGCAACTTTTTAATACTTCCAACTTAACCACAGTCCTCTGTAGCATTTAGTGTTTTGATAGTTCCTCTTCATTCTTTTTTCTTACCTGAAATTCCTCTACCATCAGGCTTTAAGGTGGTTCAGCAGGCAGAAGGTGAGCCATTTTTCACACTGGTGGGGTTGTGAAATTTTCGATTCAAAAAACTGACTCTTCTTCTTCAGCCTTACTTTTTTCTTTGTCTAATTCTTTTTAGTTGCTTCCCTCCATTTTACACTTTTTTTTCTCAGATTTTACAACTTTTACTCTGTCACTGTTGGATCATTATTAAAGATTTTCTTTGACCCTTTTGAAAACTTTCTTTAGGTACTTTTCGTGTATGTTTAAATTTTTTCTTCGTTTCTATCTCTCTGGTGTTCTTGTTTTAATTTTTGCTTGTCTTCTTTTCCTCGCCTCTCCTCTTTTTTTTTAAAACGTTCAACCTATCAGATTGTTTTTTTCTTGGTTGCCATGTTTTATGATGGGCCTAAAATGATACAATTTGTTAGTACCATGAAACCTATATAAATTACACAAGGCCTGTCGTAGAGAGAAACATACATAAAGAAACATTCACACTTGCACTAGGAATAAGAACACACACACAATTTTTAAACAGACAAAGTTAAAAATACTTACTTGACAATTCTGAGGACTCCAGAAGCACAGTTAGTTAAAATATTTGAGTGGTAACAAAGATTTACCAGATGTTCTATGGGCTAAAAGAGAAGCTGTTACGAGTTTCCAAAATTTAATATTGTTCTTAGTTATTTAAAATGCCAATTACTGAGTGTACCTCTATGCTGCTATAATGGTTGTATAATTATGTTTTACGTCCGATTGATTCAAATTTGCGGTTATTAAACTATAACAGTATCATGTAGGCCCTAATACCTAAAATCTATAGGAAACATTGAATAATCACAATATAGTTTGTATCCAGGAAAACATTCGTCTAAAAATCAGTTTCAACATGGTTGTATTTACCAATTTTCGTTCACGTCCCCTGGTATCTTGTCACGTTCCTTGGCTTAATCAACAGATAGGTTGGGCCCAAGGGGACTGAACAATTCTGCGGTTAGGTTTTCAATTTAGCTTGGACAATGTAGATAAATTTTGAGGTTTAGGGCTAGAAACATGTGGACTAAAACAGCACATATCACTGCTAATATTAATAACATTCACCATTTTATTTTTACTGACTTACCATATATCAAGCCAAGTTAGCCAGGGGATTGACTCACATGCTTAAAAGGGTAAAAACTGACCTTTGATTCCCACATGTTCTTTGTTGGGTTTTTCTTAAATCTTTGAGACCACTCTTTTGAAAAACTTGTCATCAACTAGGTGAAATACAATCCAAGAGTGCAGCAAAGGAAGCTAGGTGCTGCCTAACAACCAACTGAAAAATCCCAACAACTTATCCCACTAGGTACAAAATTTCCCTCATACCAGGAGACTGACACGGAAAAACTCTAGGGACAATACATTTAAATAAAAATAAAAAACCCATACAAACTTTATGTAGTATTTAGTTTTATATGTATTATGCATTTAAAAGATGTTATCTATACTTTAATTTTATAAAAATATTTAAAATTGTTTTTATATTACTTTTTCTTAAGCACAGTGTGCCTCAAATTTAAAACTCTCTATTAAGCCTAGCTAGATAGGGACAGCTCAGGGGGACTGACATTATCCTATATATATTTATATATATTTATACTTATATAGTATATATATAATTATATTATATATATATATATATATAAATGTTTTTATTATATCTGATGACTTAAAATAAGTTTAAATTTTCATACTAGAAAATTGTTTAATTGGACTCTATTATATATTACATGTAACTTTATATAAATATATTTCCTATATGGAAAATATATGTACAGCTCCAAGGACAAGAAAAGATGCACTTTTTGTAGAAATCCACCCCAGCAACCTCTTGGTGAGCCTTTTACGACCCGAACAAAGGATTTCCGTTGTCCAGATTTTTGACCTTTTATTTTTCGCTTCAATGCTAGAAGTCTAAGGATACCCATCCTCTTTTGCACGTGCATATACATTTCTAGTTTTTTTCTGGGAAAAGGGGTCTTCATAAATATTGGCCAGTGCTACACTGTCTTAACCCCTTGGGGAATCCCCCATTCTCCTAAATATATACTTCATAAACGTGAAATTTTTTTTCCAGGTGATATATTGAAATATCCATAACGCCTGCAACCTCCATTCCTCCGTTAACACACTGTCATTTAGCAGTACAGTTTTTGTCATGTTGATTCTTAAAGGTTTGTCTTTTTTCAACGTCAATATTTTTGATTTTTATGGCGGAAATCTAACAGCTTTCCTGTTTCGACAGCTTGTTGCCGTAACAACAATCCTATTTGAGGGAAAAATGTGGCCCACGCTTACTCACGCTTCTGCCAGGTTCCATATCTAATGTCTCGGCTTTACTAATTCTTTTGCCGATCAATGACTTCTTCTGTAGCAGTTTGCATTGATTCTAATGCCACGTTCTGGCCTGCATCACCAACAACTGTAGCATATTTTGAAAAACGGGTAGGAGGTAGGTGGCAAGTTTAAATATCCCGCAAAATTATTTTTGCCTGCTAGTAGGCCCCTTTTTGCCAATTGCACCGAATGACCATACACTAGCCTAGCGTTTACATCAAATAAGTCATAAGTTTGTTGTGGGTGACCAAAAAGGGCCTAATCAGTGTGCTGGGGGTTACTTTATGGTGATCGAACTAAGGAAATTTACTTGTGGCACAAACAATCGGTACATTCTATATATTATTCTCCGGTGCCAATACCATACAAACGGGACCAACCTCGTTTACAGTCAAATCGCCAACACAGTCTCGAGTCACATGACTGCTTTTTTAATATAACGTATTCATTTAATATGTACAAGGCTTATAATGATGATATTTTGATCAATTGATTCTTCAAGAGTATTTATTTGATCAATTGATTATTTCAAAATCAGAGTGACTTAGACTAACTGTGGAGTCAATTTTGAGTTTGATACCCTTTTAACTACTTTCTAGGCACGTTGTAACTAGGCCTAGGGTGCATTTTCCACATTTTTGACTAGGCCCTACCGCCTTTCCCTTTATCTGCTTTTGGGAATAGGCAGAAGGTTGTAAGAAGACCTTGGCATGTTTTGAAAGTTTACTTTAATACACATTACAATTTTAACAATATCTCAACTTATATCAACACTATTCAAACAAAATGATCCTATTAGTTCACCCCCCGGCAACTTTTAATAAAACAAACTTTGTTTCCACCAAGAAAAACAAAACCAAACATACCAAACTTGGGAAGAAACACAATAATGAATTTGATCCATATGAATAGTTGTCAATGGGCAGTCGCTGCCAATGAAAAAAACAAATATTCCCGACCACTTCATACTTTTTAAAAGGTCTGTTACTATACTAAAAAACTTAGTGCAGATTTAGAAATCACAAAAAACTCTCCATTTGGCAATTGTATTTTTATAAAAATTTCTTTGTATAATATGTTTCCAAATACTGAAATTGGGGCAACATATATAAACATCATTTTAACGAGAATAGAAAAGTAGAATAACAAAACAAAAAAAAAAAATAAAATTAAATAAACAAAAATATATTTTTCTTCGAATTTTGAGATGGTACACAAACCCCCTGAAATGATATTTCATAGTTGTTTTCATGTTTTCTCCACACCAGTTTTATTCTTCATCAGCCGTTCAAACCTCTCCAGCTTAGCGGTTGGTCATCAATACCATCAAAGTTATCAAGTTTGGCCATTTGCTGTTTTACAGTTGCTACTGGTAAGGAAATCAATATTATTTTCAGTGCTAGAACTTTTGAATAGCAGCATTATTGTCGTTATCTTTACATGTATTGTCCAAGTTGTCATATTATAGGGACTGTCAAACCGAGGTTTTGGGGGGTTTTTTTAACCCATTTTTTTCATTTATGTTTTTGGAAACATAATTTCCAGGGTTTATCTGCATCAGAGCCAAGTAAATCATGGTCTGCGTTCCAGGATTACATTTCTCTCCTAACAATCGTAATTACCAATACTACGTTATTACTATCATTCATCCTCTTCATTGTCTTCACAGATTCAAGAACCTTGAGGGGGTAGATCAACCGTTTTCCCATGCAACCCGCTTATCTATTTTATGTTTCATACCCACGACATTTTTCTGTAACACAATGATAAAAACTACGCTATTACTAACTGCATAGTGGTAAAACGTGGAGTAAACCACACCTGTTCAGAACGGCCATTCATTGCATAGTGGTAAACGTGGTGTAACCATTCACCTGTTCAAGAACGGGGGCCCTTACATTGCATTGTGGTAACGTGGTGTAAAACCACACATGTTCAGAACCGGCCATTCACTGCATAGTGGGTAAGTTGTTGTATCCAACCCTGTGCAAGAACGGCCATTCAATCATTCTTAGTTGGTATCTCGGTTGAAAACCACCATAAATGTTTGAGTATTATATTAAAAATATTAAAGGCATTATTTACCCAAAAATAGGATGTTTAATTCTAAACTGCAATATATATTCTCAACACATATATTAAAAAACACTTATTTAAGTTACTTAGACCTTTAAAAATAAGTCAACAGATTGTGAAAAAATTGCTGAAGCTCTAAAAAGAGAACACGTGAATCTTGCAACCATAACAATTAAAGAGCGCTTCTAGTGCCATAAAAATTAGAACTGAACGGTGGTTTCACTACGTTACCAGGTATGCTTAAAAGGGTTTTCAGGGTGATCCACCACCATCTCCAGACTTTTCTATTTTGATTCTTTTTTTAGGTGGGGGGTTTTAAAACCTTTTTTTTATTTGAATAAGACTTTAATTAGAGGATTTATGCATTGAAACCAAAAAGAACTCAACAATTAAATTTTGTTTTTATGTTATGAAGCTTTTCAAAAATTTTTTACCAAAAAAATTTTTTAGTTAAAAATAAAAAATTCTATAGATTACTTTTTATATTTATCAAACCTATATTTTAAAAAGTTGGTATTAATTTGTTTTATTAAGTTTGTTATTTTTCCCTAACACTACACGAATATTCCTGTGTTATGGTAAACTTTGTAAGCTTATAAAAAATACTTTCCTCATGAAAAAATTTTAACAAAATTATAAAAACAAATCCCTCTGTTTTTCTAATTTTATTTTTTGTTCTCCTACTTTTATAGAATTAATGTCTTCGTATTACCATTTCCTATAAACCACACACCTTCTTTATAATAACTACCGGTTACGATGACTATAAAAAATTTTTGACAGCTGATATCTATCATAGTAACGAAGTTATTCAAACTTGCGGGTGAAGCAATAGTTTTGAGGGGAAAAACGGCCGTTTTGTACAAAGTTAAACATTTGTTCCTTTAGTGACATTTTAAAAACTCTCCTGCAGCCATATGTAACCAATAACACCCCTCCAACTTTTTTAGTTGTCTTTCGTTGCCCTCCTTCAAGCGGTGCAATTTTCACTAGTTTCCTGTATTTCTTGTATATTTTTCTGTGTCTCTTTTCTTTCGGAAGGCGAAGACGTTTGAGAGTCCGTCTCTTTTGGGCAATGTTCGCACTGTAGTTACTTCCCCGGTGAAATACATATTTGCCTTAGAAAAGAGCTTGGTCATTGTCCCATGGCATGTCCCTCATTGTAACAAGCAAAATGCCCAGCTTGCCCACCAAAAGGCAGCATTTAAAAGCTTTCCTTTGGGGGCAATTAACAATTGTTATTTGGGACATTGTACTCCATATAACTCCGTGTAGGGACACGTTTTTGCGTATTTGAGTTTTTCCTGAGGAGCATCTTTTTTAGAAGATTCATCTGTAGACAAAAACGGTTCTAATAAAAGGCAAAAATATGTTTTGTACACAGTTTCACATTTAGTGGTGTTTTTTATACAGTCCTTGTGTTTTCTTAACTGTGCGCCTGTTTGCCAATGTCTCTTTTGATATAGAAACACAGCCTCTAGGACACTTGTCGTGACAGGGAGTGCAGTGACATCGGTTGGAGCGACCAATGGTACAAAGTAGAAATAAATTAGCTTCGCTATTCAGCACATCGGTGGAGGCGAACAATGGTGACAAAGTAGAAATATAATTAGCTTCCTTTCATCGCTTTTGGGTCTGGGACAGAATTGTTTGTGTAACAGCATGTCCTTAACAGTAGTTACTGTGTAAAAGCTTTGTCAATCGTTGAACCTTTCACACTGAGCCATAGGCCTTGCGACTCCTAAGAGTTATTTTCTTTTTTGGTGCAGTCCCTGACCAAGTTCCGACAAACCTGTGCTCCAACCGTTGTTGCTTGCTAATGTGGTTTAACTCTATCCTGTTTTTCAATATTTACATCTTTCTCCATATAACTTTCAAACTGCCATTAGGCCTTTGCTCTCCAAGAGTATTATTTTCTTTTTGGTGTAACAGGTCATCCCTGACCAAGTTCCTGCAAAACCTGTGCCACAACCGATTTTTGCTATGTGTGGTGACAACACTCCTGTTTTTCAATATTTTGACATCTTCTCCCATATTATCTTTCACAGGAAGTCAACGTGGTCATGTGTTTTTTGAGCTCCGTCTGGACACAACACGCTTGTGTACTCGGAATCTAACCATTGCTGAGATCGTGCTGCCAAAGGACGTTTCTGCGGCCTCCTCGGACTCCATAGCAGGAGATATTGAACCTTCAAAGTTTGCTTGACATGTGATCCAGTGATCTTAATAACCAATCTTCTTTTCCTCTGAATTTTCATTGAATTAACCATTCTTTTTCATCTGGCAACATACGACAGCTACTTTGATATTACCTTCATAGTCCAATTATACTAAAGCCTTGTTATAATCTTCATTTAGCGCCAGCCTCCCCCATACTTTGATGTAAACCCCCCTCTTCTGCCACGAAATCCGTCGTAAGCTATACAGTTAATATCCAGGGTCTTTTGTTCATCAAGTGCCATCTAAAAGGTTAGTTATCAGAGTACACATTTAAAAAACTTCTATACGAGCATTATTATAGCGAGCTCTAAAACGTGCTTCCTTTGCAAAGCTACAAACTAGTCTTAAACTTGTCTATGTCGTAAGCTGATGTGATTAATGCCAGGGTGATATGTAGCACCCATGTTAAATGTTTTGCAGGCAGCATGTGTCCTTTTCAGTAATTTACATATAGGTTCTCTGGTCATTCGTCTGTTTTAAATGGTCATTTGGAGGTATCTCTGGTTTTTACGGGTGGTGTCATCAAAAATTGTTTTTTTTTAAGTTTCAAATCACTTGTTTTTAGGTTGCATGACAGACATGTGTACAATTATCTCTATCCGACTTATTCTTTATGTAGGTATGACCTTAAGACATTGACATCAAAAACAAAACTTACAAAGGCATTTCCTTCTTTAAGACAGTTTGCAAGAAGAGCCAAGATATATTATGCTGTAGACAGACAGGAGCGTTTTCATTCGGATAACTTCAATCACTTGTAGGTTGTATGAAGAAAAACTAGTTCACAAACTGTAAGGTTTTTTGTTTCTTACTGGCGTATTTTTCCGCTCACAAACAATCAGTTTGCTCTTTGTGGAACTGGTAGGCCTATCTCTAAGCCTAGGCCTAGCTTCCTGTCTACTAACCCATCCACATCGGTTCATTTGCTTGGTCCCAGGCCCTCCTAACATTTGTCATAATCCAATTCTGCGGCCATTGATTTAGATTTTTTTTCGACATTTTGGAATCCCCAAAAATGAGTGTTTTTATATCAGACATCACTATTTTTTTAAGCAACGCATCCATTCTTTTTAAAAAACTGACTTTCTGTTCAAATTGCTTCCTTGATTTTCTCTTGCCTAATTTTACTCTTACCATATTTACTTACCACTATGAGCACAAAGTAAGCAAAAAGGGTATGCCTAGCCTAAGTTTCAAAAAAACTAAAGCACCCACTCCAAAATTCACACGAATAAAAAACTATATAAAACTTTAGTTATCGTGCAACAAAGTAAGCAAAAAGGGGATAGTGCCTTAGTCTAAGTTCCAAACAAACTAAGCAGCCCATTCAAAATTCACCCGAATAAAAATCTATAATAAAACTTTAGTTATGCTGTTATTAGTTGTCCTCTCTGGTTTACATAACTAACAGTCAAAACATAACCTCCAAAAACAATTAAAACACATGATTATATTAAAATCAAGCAAGCAACACAGCAGTGATGTCAACTTTTGATTCACCCAAAATTGTTTTCACGACACTCTTTCAATTATATTTTTATGTAAAATACACTAAAGTATATATTAAACATGAATATGTTTATTGTTTGGTTGAGAAAATTGTACTTGTATAATTAGTGTACTAGTGGTTCCTATCTTCATCAGTATTACAGTAAAGAAAATAATAATAAATTATGGTGAATACACCAAAAACGTGATTGAAAAAACTGCTAAAAACGAGAGGTGCACTGTTTTTACCATTTTCAGTTAAAAAATACATGAAAGATTTTCATATTCACGTTGTTAAAAATTTCGACTACCACATTGTTCAGAAGTATATACTTAAACCCAAAAAATCCACTTTTTTGGGAAAAAGTTAAAAAATAATTGAAAAATCGGTAAAAAGATAGTGGCGGGATCCCCTAATAAGGGGATTGCGAACGCCATAAGAGCGTAAATGTCTCAGATTTTTCGCCATGTAACACAAAACCTATTAGACATAGGAGCTTTGCAGTTTTTTCTATTTTAAAAAAGAAGAGTTTCAATATCTAGTTCCCTCTGCAACAAAATTTTAATATTATAAACAACACAACAATTTTTCAGATTTTTTTAAATATATATGTTTTTATTTCAAATTAATTTTTGCACAAACATTGTTTTTATTGAGATGCAATTAAAAAAACCTTAAATCCTCGTGCAGGGTGTTATCTGATTAATGGTTACTGCAGATATATGACATTTAAATTAAAAAACACCAACTTTCAGGACAAGCAACCAAACTACCTAAAAAATATCATAGACAAATCATGCATGAAACTTATAATATTTAGTGGCGAACAAGCTGAATATAATGGATTGTCCTTGGATTCTCTCTCCACTACAAAGATAGCTGGTCTTTCAAGCCTTCCCTTTTTTAGGTATATATTCTACTTTGTCTGATTTTTTTTCGAATTCTTCTAGCCATGCTTTTTCGCTTTTCTGAAATTCGCTCATAGTCAACCGTTTGCATAGTTTGAAAGCAAGAATTTATGCCCTAGTTTCAACCCTAAACCTATTTGATGACTTTTACACTCAACTACCCAATATCCCTTCATTGAAAAATAGGGACACGCATCTCGTACTATCTCCAAATTTTTAGGGTATTTAAATTTAACCAAATGTCCTTTTTTTGAAATACGGGGACCTAAAATTCGATTATTGAGATTATTCGTTCGGGATTTTGGTATCAAACCAGCGTAGACACTTTTCTCAACAGGTTCAGGAATTTGAGAAGGTCCTCTAAAAAATGGGGTTTTTTTCTGTTCATTATCATTTCTGGGCAAGTGGGAAATGTTTTTGGTATGCTCGTAATCTTTATTTTGCGGATTATGGCGATGTTAAATTTGCAACCAAGTTGTAGGTTCCTTGGGGGGGCATAGTTAATGTCTCGGGTTTCATCATTGGTTGACACATAACAACGGAAATAGTTGTGGCCCCAGACTGCTTTGTGCATTTCAGGTAAGCTGTGGCCAGTTTCTTTCTGGATTTTGCCAGACCATAACAATACTTTGTTGTTATGCTTACTGTACGTAGATATGCTCATAGGTCATATAAGGACCGATTTATTTTCCTGATCGGAATTCCCAATGCGGCTGAATTTACGTGTTCTTGGGATTTCATTTTCAACGTACGCAGATCGGTGAGCCCACATTCTTTTTTTTAATGTGGCCTACACATTCAAGCTTATTTTATTTATTTTTTATATAACCATTATGGCTTTGATTTCACATCACTAATAATTAAGCATTTGAAATTTCCGTATCTCCGAGCATAATCGATATTAACGCACGTTATACTTCTCCCAGTACCTTTTAAAAAATAGTTACTGTCCCTTCACGATTCCATGTCCTACACTTGTGCCTGAGTTAATTACCAATAACAGTTCTCTTCATGTGGTCCAATTTTGCAATGCCTTTCTTGGACAACAAACAATGTTTGCTCCATGCAGTGAAGAATCAAAGGCAACTTAACCGGAAACTATACCATTCAATGATTGGTGGGCCTCGCTTTTGCCACGAGCCGTCCCCAAGGGTCCCACACAAAGATTCTGTAAGGCTTCTCTTATCTGCTATTTCAAATTTATAGCAAATTGCCTGTTGTAACAGCTTGGCGCATGGATTCCATTGCAGATCAGACTCAGTAGCTTGGACTAATACTTCTTCATATCTTTTGAGAACACTGTTTCGGAGGAGCTGGGGATGTTCAAAATGCCGCCACAAATCGGCTTTTCGCGCGTGCGGTAAACTCAAATCTTTCCCTATTACTCGCATTCTCATATACACAGGTTCGTATGTTGTAGGGTCATTTCCTTAGTTGTAAGAGTGTGTTACATTCTCTTAGTATCTATACAACTTATGTGAACCCACAGTTTATCAAAAGTTGACTGGCCTTCCATTGCAATTTAGACAATGTAATCGTTAATTTTGGGTTGCTCCTGAGGGTCTACGAAGTGACTTCGTTCGATAATTTACAGGGGACATGATTGCCACAAAATTTTCAAACTGCAAATTACTGTTTAGGGCCACTTTCTAAACTTGCTAATGTCTTCCAATTTCATATTCTAGAGTATCATTTTGGGCCTTATTTTGTAGTAGTCATAAATTAGAATTAAGCTTTACCTTTGATCTTGAAGGTTTCCTAATTTTTTTTCACTTTCTCAGGTTTTTGTGTTATTACTCTTTACGAGGACCCCTTTTGTTTTTAACACAGTTTTATCGCCTAGTTACCTACTTTCTTACGAATTGCCCAATTATAAAGGTACAGTAATCTTACAAAATTATTCAACAAATAATAACTCTTAAACTACACTAACAAATCACAATCACAAAAACCCCAATTACCAAAAACAATCGTAACTTCTTGTGAAACAGATCACAACACAGGACATAAACAACAAGAGCAATTTTTTCAGTTGATAAAAAAGAAAAAATATCCAACTTGCTTGCACGTTATTAACAAGAGAAGTGATGCCAAGTTATTAGTGTTGCCACAACTCAGTTGGACAAACAAGTAATAACACCAGGGCTTATTCACGGATAGTAAGTCTGTTTACTCATAACCCAAATCAACAAAATTTGGGTTTTTAATAACAACGTCACAACGAAAAAATCCATTCGTGGCACGGTCTATAATATTCTATTATTTTTTTATTAACCCCCGGGGTTTCACATTTTTAAAATTATATGTATGTACGTTCCATGATATTTATATGTATATATATATTTATATATATATACTATATATATCACTATATATATATGGGAAAAAATGGATAGAAATCAGAGAATATTAAATTCAATAAAAACATTAAAAATTTGTACACAAAAAAAACACTTATTTTCCGGTTAGACACTCCCCCATTTTTTAAATATCAAATGTACTCGGTATGTCTGGGACCTATTTTCAGTGTATGGGGGGGTTCTAGCCTGTTATTCAATTCACAACACTTGGCTGCTAATAATATAATATTCTTTTTTAAAGAAAACAAAATAAACTACAATATTATGAGAATACCTTTAAAGAATTTAGACTTATTATTAGCGGAAACAGTTAAGGTGTCTTGAAGTTAAAAGTAAGACTCTAGCCTCAAAGTTTGAAGGTTAGGAACACAGAGCTTTTAATATGTCTTAATTTGAATAGGTTATTAAATGAGTTATCTTTCAAATAAATACTAACCATTGATGTTCTTCTTCATATTCATTTTCTTGAAAATATGGAGCAATAGAATAGTTTTTTAAACAACTATTAGAAAGTTTTTACTTTAGTGTTTTTAGTTTTGACACCAAGATCCTACAAACCCAAAATACTTTGAAACCATAGGGATGTAACGTGCTTGTATCCTTCTTCCACTAAAACCACATGAGAAGAATCTCAGTTATGTAGTTTTTTAGAAAAGTCACGCTAGATTTCAGCACCGGTTTCAAGATTCAATTTTATATCCCTTTGCCACTAACAAGAATGGTATCTCATCTATGGTTTTTCCAAGCATTTTAACTCTATTTTTGTTTTCACTTACACCCCTTTGACTCTTACCGCCTCAATTACTGTTTGGCTATCCATCCACATTGTTACTACTGTTAACTTATTGTCTGAGGACAAGTTTCCCGCCGTCCTTACATGATCATTGATCTCATTTTTAATTGATTTCGAACTTGGAATTTCTTGTGAGTCGGTTTGACATCATTAGTTCCAGTGGGAATTAGTATTGAGCTTTCGATTTGCTTTTGCATCAAGCTTAAATTAGTTGAGGTGATAAATACCTGTCAAAATACAATTACACTATGAGGAGGGGACGCTATCTTTTCAGAACGCCATGAAACTGAAGGTCCTCACATCCTAGTTTGGCCCTTAAAGGTTAGATATTGGTCCTGTTGATCCCTGATACAAGGAAACAAATCAAAACATAGCCCCCTGAATGTCGTGAGGAACAAAACAATTTCAAATCCAACAGGCCTAGGTTTTGTTTGGAACATACGCAAAGTGATCTTTCCTAAAAAGGGCACAGATCCTGTTTCATCAAAGGATTAGTTTGCCAGGAATAGTGCGGGTGTCCCGTTCAATTTTGTCACAACATCTACTCTTTACTGCATAATCTCGGTACAGGTTGGTTGTACTTTCCATAGACCGGTCACGGCTTCTCAGGCTGGCACTACTTGACATCTATTACATGCCAAGCCTAATTTCTCAAGATAAAAAATCTTGGTCTTTTGTCATATTGCTTTTTGGTATACGCCCTCTATTTACTATAAACTGCTGACCAGTATCCATTCGCAAGACAGAGGGATAATTTCAAGCAACCTGGCAATAACGTGTATTCACAAAAGTTCTAATTATATTCTCCGCAGGCGTCCGTTGAATCATCTCTTTAACCATACTCACACTATAGACTGTACATATTTGTAACAAGTTAGCGGTTTGTTCAAAAAAATCATTTGAATAAGTAGTCGTTGAAATACTGCAATGGCGTTTTTGTGTAATTAGGCAAAACTTCCTTATAAGGTGTATTTATTTCTACAGAAGCAAACTGCCTCCTGTCTTACAAATTTTACCTTTCTTTCCAGCTGTGGACTTTAGTTCATATTTCCCAGATTAGGATTAATTTTTTGTTTGGTGCGAGCTCAACCTCTTACTTTTATAGAATAGGGCGTTTTTTCGGTTTTTTTGGAAAACTGGGAAAATGGTGGGGGCCTTACTTTTAATTTTGTTGAAGAAGAAGTACCTGGTGGTTGGATCACCCAAGAAAGTCCCCCTCACCTTTTGTTATTCCATATCAACGGGGCCTTCGGAATCCTAGACTTTTCGTAAGGTTGGTTATAGGTTTTTATTGATTAAGGTGTATAATGTATTATCAGCTACAAGGGGGCCCCTTGTTTAAAAGGATTTTAAATAATAGTGTTTCCAACTTGTCAATACAACACCCTCAAATGAAACTAACACATAGTTTATGTGGTAATATGCATATCCTCTCTCTTAATTAAAAATTTTAATTAAAACATGGGGATATCATTCAACCGACATAATTGAAAACACAACATTATATACCCAAAATTATTATGTTTGATATATTATTTCATTACAATTTATGTCTGTGTCGCAATCAATATTGTGTTCATGAACTGAACGTGAGAAAAAACTTTCTTATTAAAATATGTAAACATTTTACATAAATTTACATTGATTAAAAACAAAATGAGTGGCTTTTCCAGAACTTAAGAACATTTAAATAAAATATATGGAATAAGAAAATTGCGAATTTCAATAATAAACCTATTTCATTTGATTTCTACACATTATAATCTTTTTGCTTTTCATAACTTTTAGGTAAAGGTTTATATTGTAAATGAAAACGTATTAAATTGATTAACTAAAAACCACACCTTTTGATGATTAGAACGATAAACTTTTGTTTTGTTTTATTTGTAAACAAACACCTGCAATTCACTTTGAATATATTTTATTATAGATTTATTATATTCTTAGCATATTTAAAAATGACTAAAAACCTAAAAGAAAAAAATAAATTTAATTGAAATTTTGAGTTTAACCGAAAAATTTTACTAGTAAACACATTCACTGCTAGAAAAAAGATTAAAACTCACAAGGGCATGCTAACTTTTTTTTTATTGTAAAACATACCTTAACATGAGGTAACTCCATAAACAGCAATAAAACAAATGTTTAGACTACCCCCAAATTCTTCCGAAAATGTGACCGTCATTGGTTAAGTCTCGATCGGAGACGGCAGCACATAGCAGTAAATGTTTGGAAAAACAAGTCAAAAACAGTTTTTATTATCATAAAAGGTCCTGTTTTACAAAAGTTAAATCCTAGTATTAATTTTTATTTACACTATTTACATCTTCTCCCAACCATCCTTCATTGAGTTTTCTTATGGGGTTGTGCCACTTGTCAAGCAGGCAAGTGCACAAAGCCCTGGCTTCACACGGGCATGGGCACAAACGAAAAACGGTTAGTGTTTTTTTTTTTCTTTTCTTTGGCACATTCGCCTGCATCTCTTACGTTTGAATCGATCCCCAACATTACTTCGTACTTCTGGTTTGGAAAGTACAGGCCTAGCGGCTGATAGTTGGGCGTGGACGCGGAAGCTCGGCGGGACGTGTGGCGGTGGCAAGAGCTTCTCGATGACAGCATTTCGAAAGTCATACAGTCTTCATTCTTTTGCCTCTGCGAGAATGGGCACAAATTATTGCAGTTTGAATGCGTTGATCATCATGAGGAAACATGTGGATAAATGTCTTTTTGTACCCATCTGAGAGATTTTATGCTCCATTGCATAATAATCATCATCTGGTCACTCACGGTGCACTCCCTTCATGTGGTGGCATTATAGTGGGATGATATTATGAGTGGTTTCTTCACGAGGTTGCCCCGTCTGTTCCACAGAAACTCCCCCAGTGGTTTTCAAACTGAGTTAAATATGTACATTACTTGGCGCTTGTCGCACTACTTGGCAACCATCACTCCCTCCGCAAAATCTCTGTTTTCTTTCCCTTTTTCAGTTTTTTTGGCCTTCACTTCAGCGGGGAGGTACTTACGATTTAGCAACAAGTTACCAGTACAATGATGTATCTCTGGCAAGAAGTTGGGAAGCCATAGGGAAACCTGTTGTAATAGTTGTCCCTCCACTGAACAGTGAGTGACCAACTCCTAAGTTTCCCCTCGCATAAGATACTTTTTAACAACATTGGTTGCGTTGTCCTTTCTACCACCTTAACTCTCCCGCCTTTGCCAGATGAATACTGTCTAAGGAAAGGCACAAACTCCTTCAGGATCACAAAGCGAGTATAACTTTATTCCATACTTGTGCCTATTCCCTCTTTATGTGTACTGTCGGAATTTGAGTGTTTCCTCTCAGAGTACAGTACTTTCTCAATTGAAAGTTCTCGACCGAGATAATACCACTGATTCCATATTATTCATTGAAATAGTTTATTAGCATTCTTAATTTTGTACAGACCGGTCGATCATCATCTTGTTCATGTTGCTGGTCATTGCGGACTAAATGAATACACCCCGAAAACTGAGTAAAAATCTGTCTCTGCTCATTTGTTGCCTAATTTACAAAATCACAGTTGAATATCCTGTTCGTTCGTTTCCAGTAATCGCATTACTCTATTCATCCTCACAACCCCCCATATAGATAGGATAATTCCAATAAATGTCTTACATTCTTCAATAGTTAAGATCCTTCCACTTATTTATTTATTCTAGAATTACGCTTCAAATTTGGTGCAAAGACAACCTGATAGGCTATACTCATTTTGTTGCGCGTAACTATGTTTTGCAAAACATCATCAATCAGGAGCTCAAAACCGTCAATTGGGTTTTGTTTCGCCTGGTACAGTTACCAAGAGCTTCATTCACCTTTTAAAAGGTATGTTTCGCCAATCCTGCTATGAAGGGGGGCCCCACTGTGGATTGTTAAACAATGTCCCCCTCTGGCCTCACTTTCACCCTCAACTTAGGCGGGGCGTCGAGCTGCGCATACCAAGAGTACTGTCTCATGGCCGCCGCCGCTTTACACCCAACCACATTTCCGGAACTCACTCGGTTCTAACTCACTGGCATAAAACAAGGCCTTGTAAATCGTCATCCAGAAAGTCTACTTGAACCCCGCCATGTGCACTAACAGACAGTATAATGTATCAATAACTAAACCCAAACGTATGCACACTAACTGAAAATTCAACTATTTAGCTCCTTGATGAGCAAATACAGAACTTTTAGGTTAGTAACGCCCAGCTAGAAAATTATTGACAACGTTACCAACTTAAGAGCTGGAGGCAAACTGACCATATGTTTGCAACAATAACCGACAGTTTCTCCGATCGAGACTCCGTTAGCAGTGAATGTGAATATTTTTATCGTAACATTTGTTTTTTATTTTGAATGATGTACATTTTATATTGGAATACTTGTACATATGTTCAATTAAATATATTGATAAATAACAGAGAAAATAGTTTTTTCAAAAACAAGGGACAATTTCTATTTATAACAAATTCTTACCTTCACGGAGGCTTCAGCCAACTGGGATGTTGCCGTTTTTCATCTTCAGTTAAGGCTCATTGGCAGAAGCGACAGTCCAAAAAGCGAAGGTTACGGAAAAAGGAACCCAAAAAATAAAACAAACAGAAGATTTTTGCCTCCAACGTTTGAAAAGAGTCCTTGATGTGAGTATAACAAAAGGAGACTGGTTGTCGTCAATGGATTTTCCACGACAGGTCTTTATAACCCTTTAATGCTGCTGATGTGGACTTTTCTAGAAGTCATTAAATCACAGAGAAGATTTGATAGTCAAAAAAGCTGTTGTCCAACAGTCCAGTGAGCTGGCTCTACGGATGTAGATTTTGTTTTACATGTGATGCAACAACGAAAATTTGCGTGAGAGGGGAAATTGGGGGCTGTTTAAGAAAGGAGGAAATCCTCAAAGACCGAGGATGAAAAACAGTTTGTATTGTGATTAATGTGGACAGCGACTAAAAAGAGGCCGGTAAAGGACTTACAGAGATGGCACTAGAGAATATAGTAAAAACAAGTACCAAGAACTGATAAGAACCTGGCGGGGCACACAGCACCAACAGAAGGCATTGCTACAAAAAGACAGTTTGTTAACCAATTGCGGAATGCGGAGTAAAACTGATAGCTATTGGTCAGGGACTGATGTGGTGGCAAAGTGACACAACCCAACACGAAGAACTCGTATTAACCAACATTATTTGATCTCCTGGGAATTATATGAATTCCCCATAGAACTGTAGGACTTACCTGTAGTATTATTCAACAGATACGTCTATCTTGATATTCAAATTTTGTGAAAAAATACCTAATTTAGATCAAACACTTCGTCCCCCCCACTGTGTCTACTGCCGTTTACATACCCCCCAACAAAAATTTCAACTTCTAACGACAAACGACCTTTCTTACTTTCGATCCTACCAAAATTAGTGTTCCCAATTTTGCTTCAAAACCTTTGTCTAGAAAAATCCTACTACTTCACCATTCTTTGGACACTGTATGACTCCCTCACCCATTCCAACTCCCACTGCTAACAACCGACTACTAGTAGTAGTTGTGCCTACGCAAAACGCCCGCCTTTGATAACGTACTACACATACAAACTCTACTAACTATAAAGTCCACTTTTAACACGTTAGTCAGAACTAAAAGAGCAACGGTGCCCTCTCCCTTTTTACAAAAGAGCACTGTTTTGGCCAGGATAGACCCAGAAATCCAAGAAACTATGTTAAAAGAATTAAGACTTCCTATGTGCTATTAACAATAGAGGGAAATGGAAAGGAATATTATAAGAAGAAAAGAACGAAGATAAGGAAAGTATAGCCCGACGAGAGGAAAAAGGAAAGGAAGAAACTTTTGATGGAGGCGAAAGCCAAAATCAAAAAATGAAAAGAGGAGAGCTGAAAGAGAACGAAATGCAAACCCGAAAAGTTTTCAGAAAAGGAGGAATATGGAAAATGAGGAGGATGAACCTGACGACCAACATCGGCCCAGTTTAGAACTTCCAGACCCATAAACCCCCCTCCCCCCCATAAACCCTTTAAAATGTATAACGAGCTTCAGCCAAGCCAGTGGGTTTGACTGTTCGACGTAATGATTTAATGGGAGAAATAAGAAGTTTGTTTGTAGGGCAAATAATGTCAACAATTATAAAAGAAGATAAGGACATGGAAAAATTAAATTTTTGGAAAAGAAGTATGTGAATGGGAAAAATTTATTATGGCCCCCCCGGAACGAAAGGATGACGAATAACACAGTCTCCCCCTTAGTGAGCATAGTACCAGTCATCTTTCGTGATGCCTACATATGATAGGTGGGGGTTACCTATCATTTTGAAAGACTTTAAATAAACACAAAACTCTTCAAAAACTTTCTTTCGTTTCTTAATGCGTACGCTATGATTTACTTTCATTTGATTATGAAATAAGATATATGAAATAATGTTCAACAATGTACAGACACTTTAAAAAAAACTGGGCTCTACTCGAAAAATTAAATTATATTAATGTAGATTTTCCCAAATGTGTTACATCTAATAAACTGTTAATGTCTTACTGTAAATGTCTGAGTTTGAGATGTATTATAGTGGTAAACTAAGTATTATTTAAGGTGTAACTTCTTTATAGAAGTAAAGATTACCTTTTGTTGTTGGTCATCATTGTAAATTAATGTAGCATCTGTTCGAAATAAATTATAAAGCAATGAAAATTAAGGTAATATTTTAAATAAAAAGCGTATTTATTTGTATGTAACTTGTAGTAATTAAGATTAATCTTTCCTTTGTAATCACTTAATTAGTGGAGAGAGTTTCATGGACAAGACGCACAGGATTATCAGATGATTTACTGGACTGATAAGAATGTTGTTTAGTTAACACTACCTGTATAGGATGGCCGCAAATACGAATCCAGTTAAAAGAATGTTTTATTAGGGTACATGCTTCTTCTGTCATCAAAACCAAGTAGCCCCAAAAATACTTTCGTATAAAATATAAATTTGGGTACACAATTTATGAGGAATTTAATGTCTTGTATACTTTCTTTCTTGATTATTATACTTTTTGTAATATTATGATTGTAATCCTTCCAAAACATTTTTAATCTCTAAATAAAAAGAATTGTATATGATGTAAAATTGAGAGACTAAAATTTTTTTAGCACTTCCCCTCCCAAATAATTTTTACGAAAACTTCTAAATCAACTTTTGAGTTATGAGCTGCATGAAGATCACCAGTCTTGCAATTGTCCGATAAGCTGTGTGCCGTGCGACCTTAGGATATATTATTTTAGCTGACAACGTGTTTTGTTAATATTGATCGAACTGTAACTACGTAAAATAAATTGTTATCCCTAGAGTAATCAAATTGCTGCAGAGTTTAACGTTTGTATAAATAAACTTTTAGTTTTCCAAGTCAATAACAATGAAACTACTTTATGCACGTTCTCAAGCGGTATAAATAAAACCCGTCTGTTGATCGTCCATTCATGCTTCAGGAGGGATAATGGAAAGCAATAATAAATTTTGTACAATGTCTGGACCAAAAAGGGAGGATTTTAACCTGGTCACTGGGAATCTAGGCTCCCAAAAAAATCACGGGCCTATTTGTCAACAGTCACGGAGTTATACGGCTATCAGCTGTTCATTATTTGTCAAGCATTGATTATAAGAATGCAATTTTACAGTAGTTATAGCTATATGTTTTTAGCCCCTTGAAAACCTGTTTATTTATGTGTGTACACAATATATTGGGGATACTCAAAATATAAGTAAGTAATTTTCGTTCAGACTTTAAAAGATATCTAAGAATTTTGAACATATTATTATTATAAAACTGCCATGATGTACCCTTGAAGGTCTACGTAATTATGGGTGTTTTACCACTTACATACATCGAGTTTGAGGATTCACCAGAACTTAAGTTAATGGTTTTCTATTGAAAATGATTTTCTAACAATAAAAATCATATTTTTAGCTTTTAGATAGTACGAGAGGCTTGGATGTTTCTCTCACAAAACAGCTCTATACAAGGTTAATATCTGAATACTTACGTACTCTTTCCGCGCCACTAAGTCTCTTGTTTTTTCCTGAACTATCAACACGGTATGTTTCTGGATGCCTAATTCCCTTTTTTCTCTTTCTTGGGTGTTAACTCAACTCATCACATTTCACGTTTCGGTCATTTGTAATTGTAATATGGCGAAAACAAGTTATTTAGGTGGTTAAAATAACAATCGAAATACTGTAAAGGGTAATAAGGGTTTAAAACAAATACGCATTTTTAGGATACCAACACACAAAACTGTTTAGAAACACGGATTTTAGTTAACACAACCCCCCAACTGTTTGGATATAAAGTACAGTCGACCTTGATATATCGAACCTCTAGAGGATTTACAAAACTTCGATATATCAATAATTTCGGATATAATGAGGTTCGATAATATATAGGCTGTTTAGGGGCAGACTTCGATATAATAGAGGTTTACAAAACTGTTGTTGTATTATTCATTATATCAATGGTTAACTCTGACAGACCTTTCGATAATATAGAGGTCCACAACCCCACTACAATAATACAGTACAATTAAGAAATTCGTACATTAAACTATCGGGAAATGTTCGAATAAGAAATTTATAACAAGTACACCAAATACAACAATTTAAATTTATTTATTTTTTAAACTAAACGTATAGAGTAATATTATTACATAATAATATGAATATAAATACTTTAACGTCTTAAGAAGTCTTGTTGTACAGTATAAAATACCACAAGTCCTGAAAATACGGTTTCTACTGTACTGTAATTTTAAATGTTTAAAAATGCTACTGTAAAGTAGGCTTACATACATGTTATAAAGAGTTTGCAAAACTTATTTTATGTATGTTAAAAACAAAATCTGGAAAAATTGTTTTACTTTTGTCTACCTGTGAAAGTCACTTTGGTCCAACGCGTCGTCTAAAATGGATAAAGACTGGATTATTTTTGTCATCCATAGACGTCTTCTTTTGGAAGAACACTTCGCAACGTTGTTGATGGCACACCCGGGACATCGCGCGTAAGGTGGGGTCAGGCGTTTCGATTCGTTGTTCGTCATCATCCTCGCCGTCCTCGACTACACTGTCTTCTACACTCGTGTCCTTGGAAACGGATGCAATAATGTCTGCATCGCTTAATTTGCCGCAAGTAGCAAGCTCGTCATCGACGGCCACAAAGTCTTCGAAAGAACAGCCCTTCCAAGTAAGGGCCTGAGTCACTTTGTCCCACACTGTACAGGACTAGCAAGTCACCGTCAGTTATCCGTTTCAACGCGAAATGAACAGTCTTCTACAACACTTTCCTCTTCTTCGTCAACTTGCTGTTTAAAGCCCACTTTTCTTGAAGCAGTTCTTTATATAGTATTTTTCGGTAACATTTGTTCCACGCCTTAGAAGCCAATCCACATTGCATCAAGTTATGCTTATTTTTGTAGGGGATTCTTGTCCTCGAGGTCACGAAGGAAGAAGGCGTACAACTTCCTTCCGGTAATGAACTTTAAAGTTCTTAATTATTCCTTGATTCAATGGCTGTAGCTTGGATGTGGTGTTTGGAGGTAAGAACTCGTATTTTTATGTTTTTCATTTTGGGATGTCATCACCGTGAGCAGTAGCGTTGTCAATAAACAAGAGTATTTTTTTTCTTCTTTCTTCTTTTCTTCATTTAGTTTGTCTGTCCAAGTCCGTTAGCCAATTTCTCAAAAACCCTGAGTTCATCCATGACTTTTTGTTTGATGTGTAGTCCATTGGAAAGCTTTGAAACCCCCTTTGAAACACCTTGGATTTTTAGATTTTCCTATCATCAATGGTTTAAGCTTCACGGGTGCCAATTTGATTTGTTTTCCAAAGCAGCAATGTAACTCTTTGTTTACTATTCTTACCTCCGTGGCAAGTGTCACCTTTAAAAGTTAAAGTTTTGTCAGGAAGACACTGGTAAAAAAAAGACCTGTTTCGTCGTCGATTAAAAATATCGTCAGGTTTGTATCCCTTGACAAGATCAGGCAGTTTTTGCGACCATTCTGTGCAAACATTGTCATCGACACCACACTCGCACTTTCGCCAGTCACGTTTTTATGAAAATCACTTCATTTCTTTTTTTTAAAGTTTTGGAACCAACCGAGTTTGCTTGCTCGAAAAGTCAGGTTTATTTAATTGCGCAGCAAACTGTGCTGCTTTTTCCCTTTTAAAATTGGGCCACTTACAGGGAAGGTTTTTATCACGGCACTGTTTTAAACCACTGATAAACACACTTTCATCTACGTCCTTGAATTCGGTCCTTTTATTCTCTTGCACGAAGTTCCTTGGCGTTTCATATTTTCTCTATTTTTCAATAAGGTCGAGAGAGTATTCGCTGGTATACCAAACACCTTTGCAATGTCACTTTTTTTCTTATTCCCGGCGTCCACAGTCTCTATAAGTTTAACTTTATCTTGATAAAGATAAAGTTTTCCGTTTTGGCCATCGCACTTTTAAACAAAACAGTGTCACAGTTTGAAAATCTGCCACGCACGATAATTCACTAAGATAACCTCAACTCGCACTAATCGCGGTAACGTCCAAATTTAAACTAGGGTGGAGTGGTGATCCACCACTGGCGTCTACAGAATACAAAGGAGTGTGTCGGTGGTGGGGGTTTAAATTCTCGACATGAAAAATACGGTAAACCCATCTACTCTACTTTTTGATGGTTGTTCGTTTGCAACAACACGTACAATACAGTAATAAAGTTCGTTTCGCGTTGATAAACTGAAACTTCTATATGTTTTGAGGTAATTATAAGAAAACTTCGATATATAGAGTTAAAAAAATAGGCAAAAATTTTGGCGAAAAATTCGATATATTGAGGTTATTTACTTGAAATCTTCGATATGTAGAGGTAAAATTAGCATTGAAGTAAATGGGACATTCAATGGGAATCGACAAAACTTTCGTTTTTATCGAGGAATTTGATATATTGAGGTTCGATATAATCAAGGTCCTACTGTATAACAGGAAAACGATCACAAGTATATACAATCACTTAGGTATTCTCATCAAATACAATAATGTTGACTATACACTAACACAAAACACGGATTTAAGGTTAACAACACACAAACATTTAGATATAAAGTAAGTAACAAGAAAACAATCACAAGTATATACAATCACGTAGGTATTCCATCAAATACAATAATGTTGACTAATACACTAACAGAAACACGATTTAAGGTTAACAACACAGAACGGTTTAGATAATAACCAGAACCAAAACAAGAAAACGACCCAGAGAATCAGCTGTAGCTGTACTGCAGAGCGCTTCCTCGCGTTCACAGCGCTCTTTGTGGAAGGTACTAGGTATCAGTATTTGAAGGGGGGGAACAAAGCCTGACTTTGTTGCCTTCTTCAAAATTTAACAGATTATTTCAGTCGCCAAATAAAACCTACGTTGAAGTGGTATTTGTTGCTTTCTTCTGCAGTATGATTTGAAGGACATATAGAGTAGAAGCATTTTTCATTAATAACCTGAATTTTGATTTTTGGCACTTGGTTCCCTTCTTCAAACTGCTGGTTCATTTTGATCCATGGATGCTTCTGGTCACTTTATTTACAAAATAATCTGCTACAGGTTGTCCTCCGGTTTTGGGAGTTTTTCTTTCTTCCCCACATAAGGTTCTCCATACAACCATATAGTTTGGAGAGTAGAAGCATTTTCATTAATAACCTGAATTTTTATTTTTTGGCGCTTGTTCCCTTCTTCAAACTGCTGGTTCATTTGATCCCCATGGATGCTTCTGGTCACTTTCTTTACAAAATAGTTCTGCTACAGGTTGTCCTCCTCCGTTGGCGTTTTTCTTCCCCACATAAGGTTCTCCATCAACCATATAGTTGGTTGTTGTATCGCAGCAAAGCACAATCTTTAACCCACCCATATTTACGGTTTGTTAGGTATGTACATCCTAAAAGGGCAATTTCCCCTAAAGGCCAGGAAAGATTCCCATAACTCTCTTATCGGTGCGAAAGGGTCTCTATCATTTTCCGCTCATCACGTGTTTGTTTTGTTGTCAGATCGAAGACAAAGCAGAATAAATTCAAATCGATCCTAGTCATTACACATTTGTAAGCAAAAACCACTCCATTCACTGTCGAAAATCTCCCTTAAGGGTCAATTACCACGTGGCGAGATTACTAGCTACTAGCCGGCTAGTTCGCTAGTTGATAGTAAACTAGCTCCGTGTAATCACCAACTAGCAAGAGCTTGTTTGCTAGTAGCCGGCTAGTAAAGAAGCTGGCGAAAAAGTTGAAGACCGGTCTACTTTAATCGCTACTCGCCGGCGTTTGAGCGAGGTAGCTAGTAAACTAGCCGTGTGTAAATAGTGTTTGCTAGTCAAAAAGACAGCAAGTGACAAGCCAGTTTTGGTGAAAATGTCGGAGGATTTTGTTGTAGCCGGAGTGTGTTGCTTTGTCAACTATATTAAAAGCAGATTTAATACGTAGAGAAAATGAAGAAAACGAAACGTCGTCGGAGAGGTGTGTGGGTGAAACCGTTGATACGAAGACGGGAAAGTTATGGTGCATCCACAAGTACATTATTAAGGGAGCTGAAAGACGAAGATGCTACCAGCATATAGAAATATTTTAAGAATTACCAGTGCACAGTTCAATGTATTGCTGGTTTGGTGGATGGAATGCTGAAAAAAAGGGACACGGTAATGAGGATGGCAATCCCCCAGTAGCCACAAAACTGGAAATAACGTTACGATATTTTAGCCACTGGAGATTCATTTAAATCTTTAGAGTACCTGTTTAGAGTTCCGGAATCAACGATATCACAGTTTATACCCTACGTACTTACAGCGATTTGTTGCGTCCTTCGACCATTCATTGAGGTGAGTGTTAATAAATTATCTACGCTTTACAAACAATGAAAAATAATTTATTTCATGTAATTAAATTTGTATTAATAACATAGTTCTATTGATTAACAAGTATCTATAAGGTTTACAAACACTGTAAAATAATTGATTTTTATGTAAGTACATTTGTATTCATAGTTCTTATTAATTCAATTTTCCACAAACGTATTTAATCATGGCTGTTTGTAATACATCTTCTTCTCTTCGTTTGAAGAGGTAGTTGTCGAAGTAAGTGCATCAACATTTGGAGATTGCATAAATGTGAAGTCGTGAAATTCTTGTTTGTTATCCAATAGAGAAAGCTTTGAACGGGTTATACAACCTTGAATTTCTTGTTGCAGCAAAATTGCTTCTCGTTTAGGCAGCTGTCGGAGTTCTGCAGCAACATATCTACCGAACTGCTCATATTGCTTATCCTCAGTTACATGTGTGTGCAATTTTGTCAAGTTTCTGAATTGCCTGTGATATGTCAGTCCTGGGAGGATCTGGTTGTGGGGTTTTTTTCTGTACCTTTTCTTTGGATGCTCTGGTGGGCCCATAGCTGTAGACGAGTGAGCCTTGATGATGTTTCCAGTGGAGTTGTAATCAGTGTGGGCTGCATATGACTCAATTGCCACGCCTTCAGTCTCCTCATCTGGTATCGATTGGATACTTTTGTTTGACAGATACTGCAAAAGAACAACAGTTAATAATACTTTATGAATATTTTACATTTAATATTACAAGCTTTAATACAATTTTTTTCTTTGCAGGTTCCTAAAACAGAATGTGAATGGAAAAGAAATCGAGAAGTTAATTCTTTCAGCGCTGGAAAACTTCCCTGGATGTGTCGGTGCTATAGATGGTAAACACATTGTCGTTAAAAAAACCTCCTCTTTCCGGTTCAGTGTACTTCAACTACAAAAAAACATATAGTGTTATATTGTTTGCTATGGGTTGATGCCGATTACTGCTTCACCTTTATTGATGTAGGAGGAAATAGCCGAGCGAGTGACAGTGCAATATTTAAAGACAGTACTCTAAACATTGCAATCGAAAAGTAAAACAATTGGATTTCCGGAGAGCTCTGTTTATTATCGGAGACGATCTGCTTAACCACCCTACTGAGGAATATTTAACGGTGCCAGTGTCAACCACATACAGACAGCGAGACAGTAACCTTCTGTATGAACCACCCTACCCTACTGAGGAATATTTAACGGTGCCAGTGTTCAACCACATACAGACAGCGAGACAGTAACCTTCTGTATTAACCACCCTACTGAGGAATATTTATCGTTGCCAGTGTCAACCACCTACAGACAGCAAGACAGTAACCGTCTGTATGAATCACCCTACTAGGGAGTGTTTAAACGTTGCCAGTGTCAAACCACATACAGACAGCGAGACAGTAACCTTCTGTATGAACCACCCTACTGAGGAATATTTAACGGTGCCAGTGTCAACCACATACAGACAGCGAGACAGTAACCTTCTGTATGAACCACCCTACTGAGGAATATTTAACGGTGCCAGTTATCAACCACATACAGACAGCGAGACAGTAACCTTCTGTATGAACCACCCTACTGAGGAGTGTTTTTTAAACGTTGCCAGTGTCAACCACATACAGACAGCGAGACAGTAACCTTCTGTATGAACCACCCTACTGAGGAAATATTTATCGTTGCCAGTGTCAACCACCTACAGACAGCGAGACAGTAACCTTCTGTATGAACCACCCTACTGAGGAGTGTTTTAACGTTGCCAGTGTCAACCACATACAGACAGCGAGACAGTAACCTTCTGTATGAACCCACCCTACTAAGGAGTGTTTAAACGTTGCCAGTGTCAACCACATACAGACAGCGAGACAGTAACCTTCTGTATGAACCACCCTACTGAGGAATATTTAACGGGGGAACCACATACAGACAGCCAACTAGTAACCTTCTATATGAACCACCCTACTGAGAGTGTTTAACGTTGCCAGTGTAAGACCAGATCTCATGAAACCTTACAGCAAAGTTGGGCTCAGTGACGGAGAAAAAATATTTAATTATCGTCTTTCTCGTGTCAGGCGAGTTTTCGGAGAATGCTTTCGGCATACTAGCCTGGCGATTCCGAGTGTTTTCGAGGCCAATTGAGGTAAAAGTTGATACTGTTGATAGAGTTATTGTTGCTGCTTGCAGTCTGCATAACTGGCTGAGAAAGACTGCTCCAGGCAACTACATGCCACAACAAGCAGTGGACCGAGAGGATTTCAATACTGGCAATGTAACACCTGGGCTTTGGAGGGAAAGTCCCACTGCTCTGCAACCTGTGGCTAAACTAAGCAGCAATAACTACAGTAAGATTGCTGAGGGAATTAGGAAGAAATACGTGAAATACACTTTACTGAAGAAAATACACTCCCCTGGCAATGGGAGAGAAAGTTGGAATTAATGTGTTTTTAAGTGTAGAAGCAGTGGCCATGGGCCAAATAGTAACATTTGTCAACTTACATATTTTCCGATTAATACACATTTATTTTCAGACGCTAATTTATACCTTAATTAGACACGCCAAAACTTCGAATTTTCCATGTTCCACTGTACTTTAATTATTTACTACTTGTTAATAAATTTTTTACTTACCATATTTGATGTGCTCTTTTCTTGTTGATGACACCTCATTCAAGTAACTTGCGTCATTAAACCAACTCAGCTTTGGCGTATACACTTCTTCAGTACCACAGCCACTTTTTTACTTCTTTCTATTTTCTGTAGTTCCTGCCTGTATACATCTTTGATTGACTTTATTTTTGCCTTAACTTGTTTTAAATCTATTACCCCTAATAAGTTATGTTCTTCAAGTTCACTCATTAGACGTTTCATATTGTCCTCCTTCAGTGTTTTGTTAGTATAATCTTTGTGCATAATGTTCCGCAACAAAGGATATTTGCGGTATACTTCAAGAAACACAACTATATATCATTTCATTCCACTTCATTTTCACAAATCACAAACACTATACAAAAATTTTAGATGACTAAAAAACACTTCAACAACACGCAGTTCTCTACTCTGCAACTAGTTGGAGAGTGAACGAGTGGGAAGCTACGTGTAATCGTTAACTAGCGCACTCGCCGGCTTCTAACTAGCCGGCTAGTAGCTAGTAAACTCGCCACGTGTAATTGACCCTTTACAGCTAGGTGGTTGTCTTTTACTCCATGTTGAATTCACCAAAAGTCCAATAAACGCTTTCAGCTCTCTTGAAGGTCTAATGGTTGTAAGTGTGTGTTTATTGTATTCTTTGAACAGAAATTTCTGAGACGAATCATTTCATCATTGGTGTTTGCAACAACACTGTTGAGGATTATTTCATCAAACTTATGAAGGAAACATGATAGGGGTCGGAGTGATTCTCTCGCAGCTCCCACAACATCCCGCTTTGTAACTACAGAAGTGGGCCAGATAAAACCGGTCCCGAGCGAGTTTACGTAATACTCATACAATGCGTACAGGAAACTGAAAAAGTGACTAGGCGAAATAAAAAAAATACATAATATTAAGTAAAATGAAATTTTATTTTGTCCTATTTTACAACATGTACATTTAAGGATTTACAGTCTCTGTTCAAAATGGGAGCCACCAACTTGTATGCAAATTTCAGCACGGCGAATCATGTTCAGGAAAACAGTCTGCAATTCTTCTACTGGAATGTTGGCAATTTCTTGTCGTATGTTTTGCTTCAATTCTTCTAAAGTCCGTGGGTTGTTGTGATAGACATTACCTTTGAGACGGCCCCAGAGATAAAAATCGCAAGGCGATAGGTCGGGCGATCTGGCTGGCCACAAGTCTTTACTGATGGTTCTCTCTTTAGTAAAATCACTGTGGATTCGAGCGAGAGATCGATCAGAAGTGTGACAGGTTGCCCCCATCTTGTTGGATGGCATATGGTACAATATGACACTTTCTTCTGGATTCAGTTGTGTAACAAATTCTTCATAGATCCGTAGATAAACGTCTGTATTAACTGTCTCCTCGAAGAATATTGGTCCAATGATTCCGGCGACCAGACATTGCGCACCAAACACCAATTTTTAAAGTCATGCAATGGTTTCTCATGGGTTACATGAGGATTGTGTGTTGCCCAATACCGCGTATTTTTGAGAATTTACATACCCTGATAAGTGGAACCATGCTTCGTCTGTAGAAATGAATAAAAATGGATCCACGTTATCTTCTGCAATTTCTTGAAGAACCCATTGACAGTAACGTACACGTCTAGCCAAATCAACCTCTTTCAATTCCTGAACAACACTCACACGATAGGCATGCATTTTTAATCCATGCAGTATACGCCGACAAGATGTTCGAGAAATTCCGACTTGTTGCGATAATCGTCGTGTTGACTTTGAAGGAACTCCTTCCAATAATGGTCTGTACATTGGCCACAGCTTCTGGTGTTCGTACAGTTGGTTGTTTGTTTCTCTTCATATTGGACACATTGCCAGTTGTACGCCACTTTTTTAATTAAATCCTGAATGGTTGATTTAGCAGGAACTCGACCTTCAGGATACTTTCTCAAGAAACTTTTCACGGACCGACATTATTGAAGTTGTACGAACATATTCCTCCACTATGAAAACACGCTGTTCTATTAAATACGGCATGATCCACACTGCTCGGTCAAACACTCAAGCTACACTGACGTGGACAGATAGACAGGACAGGAACGGACGGCAGACAGTAGTGGAAGGGGAAAGGTCAATGTCCCGTCATGCTGTAGATCGGCGCGCCTACGCCTCTCGGGACCGGTTTTTAATCTGGCCCACTCTGTACAATGTTTTCTTTCTCGGGGTGCGCATATTGATGGGACTAGGGCATGTGTTCCATAAATGATTGTTATTAACACGAATGAATCGAGATTGTGGGATCCAGAGACCTGTATCAGGTGCACGCCCAGGTGTGACTCTATCACGTTTCATTAGAGCTGCATGATCAGCAATAGGTGGTGGGAACAACATGAGGTGGTGGGTGGGCATCAAGTGGTGGATCGGCATCAAGTGGGGGATCAAGTTTAGGTGGAGGGTCGGCTTCCGGTGGACGCGGTCGGCATCAAGTGGTGGGTCGGCATCAAGTGGAGGGTTAGGATTAGAAGGAGCGTCATTACGTGGAGGTGCACTCCGTCGTCTTATCTTCCTACACTGCCGAACTTCAGTATCACTGTCTGACGACTCACTTTGCATCTCCTGGATAGTAAGTCCTGGTCTACATCAGTATCATCCGCTTCAGAATCTGTAACTTCATTGTAATTCTGTTCCAATATATCTTCGTCTTCGCTTTCATTTACGTGGCTACGTGAGGTAGAAGGACGTTCATCACACTCTTCATCACTAGATAAATCCATAGTCCTCGTCAATATATCGTCTAATTTCAGCATTTCGAACGTTCATATTCATCGGTCATTTTCTATCCTAACATGTAAATAAAGACCACACACCAAAGAATCACTGAGCTATCACTCAACACCACACAAAATTGAATTGTTTACGTAAAGAACTAAATATACACAAATAGAATAGAATTAAAATAAAGTAACACTATTACTTATGTATCGACAATCTGACGAAGCAGGCTCCAGCACAGAAAGACACGTAAGTGTTTTAGCGGCGACATTACGCAACTAACATCGGCTGATGGAGTGGGGAAGGTAGGGGGAAGGGAAGTGCGTGCGGACTTCCCACTAGTCAGATGTTTTCGTTTTGCAAATAGCGCGTCATTCTGACGAGGTATAAGTAATCTAGGGTTAAAACCAGTGAAATAGATATTAACACCACACATTTATGTTGTCAATATTATTCAACTATACTCAATTAATTATGAAGGGTTATTTTGAAAGTGTTTAAGCTTGAACAAGTACAATTAAGAACTACTTACTATTTTGTTCCAGTTGCTCTGCTATTTTTACCCATGCTGTGTATTTTACCCCATTACAGTATACTCCTCCAAATCTGTATTCCACAGCTGTGGACGCGTTCTGACGGCTTCAATTAACTGTTCCATAATAAAATAACAAAAATAGCACTCCAGCTTCTTGTAAAGAGTTACAGCACGAAACTGCGCAACAGGTCTGGTCATGCGCGCGGCGGGGGTAGCGAGCCAGTGCCCATGCGCGAGGCCACAGACGTCGAGATGTTTTGAAAAGATCGCTCTCGGAGCGATTCCGCAGATTCGTCTGTCGACGTCTGTGAGGTTCTGCGAGGTCGGTATGAATTACACCATTTAAAACTATGGAAACAGATCTTTTGAAAAATCTGTCACGTTACGTAACGTGACAGTGTGACCGCGGTGTGAAACGGGCTTTAGCGATTATTTTAAAAATCCATCCGCAGATGGACAGACGCGACGCCATGGCAGTGTGACATGACCTTTAAACCCGCGATCGCTCGCGTATCGGAATGTTGCGTAGTTGCTCGCGTGGTGAGATTTTTTCTCGCTTTGGTTATTATTTATTAATAGTCACTAAATCCACTGAAATGGTTTTAATAACCTCTAAAAACCTATTAACCCATTGCTATCCCTCCCATATCTGTCGGTGCTGGGCCCTGTTAGGCCAGCAAATATTACACGAATTGTAGTGTTTTTAGATAAACAACGGTACAAATACTGAATATTAACATATTTACATAAGACTGTTACTACATTGTTCAGATTTACACTGACTTTGATATAGACACCTTTACAAATTATTTAAGAAAAAACTTTTTTTATTTTTAATAAAACAATTTTACAATTATATTTTGAAACATAAATTTTTAAAGCAAATATTTGTTTTCTACATTGAAAATTATTTATGCCGTTTAAAAACTAATTTATTTTATAAAATTAAACATACTTTTATGCAAAAATAGGGCACAAATGTTAATTTTTGCTATATCAAATATTTTTAAAACGTAAAATAAAAATTTTTGCGATTTAAAAAAAAAAATCAGTCTATACATTGTTTAGTATACTAAAACTTAACACTCTTATTTACATGCCCTATATAAAAAACTACCATTCAAAATAGTTGTATTTATTCATAAATAAACTTAAACATGCCACAACATTAGTATATGGAGTGAAAACAAATTTTTAATTCTTACCAAAGTGGAGATAAGCAGAATGTTTAGAGCAGCAAAGGCTATTCACATTAGGACATGACACACAATAAAAATGTTCTCTTTGCAGTTTATTTACATATTTTAAACTTTCTTTAGTTTATTTACATATTTACGATAAAAACACTTCACCTCATTAATTTGCATAGCTCTGAACAGTGTGTTACTGCTCAAAACACTCATCCACATGCAACGCCACATTACAATGCTATGCATATATACCGGGTTTCTGACCTTTTGTTTTTTGGCTGTGCAGACTTTACAAGGTTTTGTGGGTTTTTGTTTTTTTTCTGAAAGGGGTAAAGCTTTTGGAAAGTGTCCACTGGATTTAGATTGAAGACGTAGAGGTATTTCTACAAATTGACCGCCTTTGCTCGGAGGAGTGGACTTCTCTTGAAGTCTTCAAAGATAAGAGCAAGCTGTTCAACAAGGTTTAGTCTGTAATGACTAAAATTGCATGATTTTCCTTTTATAATTTTCCATACAACAAAGGGATTAAATATTGATAAATCCATCAAATAAAAAATATCATTTTATAAGCCTTCATGGACCGTCGCATAATAGGATGGTTTGCTAACACTTGATCCTGACGGTCCTACCCCATTCATTCCTTTATTATATTCAATAATACATTTTGGTTTGACAATTACTTCTTCTTTTCCTCTTTTTGTTTTTACTTTGGCTTGTTGAAAGTTAACATCTACATGCTTTGTAGAAAGCATATTATGTACATATTTGAATCAGGTTTTTTAAAAAGGGCGCATTCGACATTTTTTGTCAAATTCACTTTTTAATGTTTTGTGTTCTTTGAAGATAGCTTTATCAATTTCTTTTAAAAAGGGCGCTTGTATGTCATCTCCTTATACAAGGAAAGCCAGCTGTTAAATTAATGGTTTTTATTAAATGGACGGATTTGCTTCAAATCAGCCCTTTAAAAAAAATATTCCTCTGTGGGCTGTAGCAAGCAGCTGGTTTTGTTGCAACAAACCTAACCTATATTTGACACAGCAAGTTACTGTAAAGAGGTAGTAGTGTTTTGTTCGCATTGTTTGCTGTATATTAAATAGTTTTGCCATGGATGATCCTATTATTCCGTGTCCCAGAAAAAGGAAAGAAAGTAACTCATCCGAATACAAGCATAATAAGATCAAATAAGCTCGTTTAATGGGACGATCATACATCAATCACAAGGGAAATGAAGTTCCACCAAAGCATCCTGAGTTTTACTTGCAGGTAAGGACAATTTTTCTATATATCTAGATAATTTTAATCTTACATTTTCATTTTTTCATTAAATGATTGATGAGACGAGACTCCAATCCACCAACCTCCTTACAGGGTTGGTAACAATCCACCAAACGGTCCCATGTTAAAAAGCCCAAATTTAGGTACACTTATCTCGGGTTGTATTTGAGATAAAGAGTTGAAATTTTTTGGAGGATGTTTCTTAGGTCTTTGGCAAGCTATGATGAACCAATTATATTTTTTAACATAAAAAATAAAACTCATACATTTTTTTATATTTTTTTTATTAAATAATGGGATATTTTATTTTTATTTCTTTTATTTTTTATATATATATATTAATGATTGGTTCTTTGAATTGTTTTTATGTCGTAGTGATTTTTCCTCACCAAAAATAGCAGAATGTAAAATCCAGGCATTGATAACAGCCATGTCAATCAAGTGATACAGTAGGCGAAAGTACCACTTCTTACTTTTAAGTCTGATGAGATGCCTTCCTATATGTGCATCCATCAAATCTACACCACCCATGTGCCTATTATAAACTTTTATTATATTTGGATATTGAATATCAATTAACTTCTTTTTCTTACGGTCATACCTTCTGATACTTTCCAAATATTGGGCACACCCCATAAAGTTGATTCAATAAGAACTATTTCATTGTCACGCCAGGATACCATTATCACAGGGATGTCGTCTTGAACGGTAATAAGCTCATTGGCTGTCCCTCGTTCCTCCCTTCTTCGCCTCCCTTTTTTTCGACAAATGGAGGATCAGGAATCCTGTCCCCCCTCCTAAAGGTGCCCAATGAAAAGATTCCTAACTGTTTCAGGTATGAAAATAAAGGGAAACTTGAATAACAGTTGTCACAGTATACTGTGTAGTTCACATTACGTGGTACGTCCCTGCAAAGTCTAACAACAATGTTGCCTGTTTCACCCAGATCAGGTTTATTGTTTAGTCGAACCTGAGGTTGGCCAGAATAAATTTCAACTTGTACGAAAAACCCCTTGTCATCACAGAGAACGTACAGTTTGAATCCCCACTTATGAGGTTTACGGGGATTATATTGTCTCATGTAGTGGCGTGTCTTCGTTGAGCAAATCTGCTCATCGACTGACAGCTGGGGCCGTGTAGGCACAGTTTTAAACCTATCATTGAGGTGATCAATAATAGGTCTGATTTTGAAAAGGCGGTCTCTGTCCGAATCATCTGGTGGTTTCATATTCGAGTTGTCATTGACATGTAAACTAGCTCTTAGACTTTCGAATGAATTGACACCCATTGTATGCTTTACACTTTCATTGCCAATCACAGTATGCCACATGTCCCTCACACTATTACAGTTAATAACCGAAGAAATTATTGCCAATTAATGACTATTTTAGATTTAGCTGAACCATACATATGGAAAGATGAGTTCAATGAACCATTCAATATTTTATTTTTTTGGCCCAAATGTGGGCGTAAACATTGAAAACCCTGAAGAACTAGAATCTGAAATTGACTGCTTTTTCACATTTTGCTCGAGACGATTTGTTTTGATATGATAGCCATGGAAACAAACAGATATGCTCAACAACAATTTGCTGATGTTTCTAGAAAACAGCTAAAATCAGACAATAAGTGGACTGATTGTACCCCAAATGAAATCAAACCGTTTTTCACTCTTTGCATTATTATGAGTATAGTAAAAAACCCAAATCTCCAGGCCTACTGTTCGACCAGAAAAGTAATTGAAACCAAGATTTTTTGGCAATGTAATGACCCTGAAAAGGTTTCAAGCAATAATGCGATTTTTGCATTTTGTTGATAATAATCACGCTGATGATTCTGACAAACTAAAATAAAATTAGGCCAATTTTGACTTACTGGAATGAAAAGTTTAGGAAGATCTACACTCCTAACAGGAATGTTTCAGTTGATGAGAGCCTGATGAAATTCAGGGGTAGGCTCCACTACATACAATTCAATAAGAGTAAGAGGGCTAGGTTTGGAATAAAAATTTTACAAACTTTGTGAAGCTGCAACTGGTTACTGATCGGCTTTTGAAGTCTATACTGGGAAGAATATCTTACCAACAGGGAGTTTTGGCTAGTGAGGAGATTGTTGTGCAATTATTGCAGCCCTACCTAGGGAAGGGGTACATATGTCACTTAGATAATTGGTGAACCCTCTCTTTTTTAGTCGTCTTATGGGTGAAAACACCTATGCTGTAGGAACAGTACGCACAAACAGAAAAAACATGCCAGCAGAAATAAAAACAACAAAACTAGAGAGAGGTGAGGCAATACGCCGAAGTGGACAAGGCCTGTTAGTTTTGAAGTGGAATGGACAAAAAGGAGGTCTTAGTTATCAGTTCAAGACACGAGGACATACACTTTCAGGAAACTGAAAAATATACTCGTGAAACACCAGAACAACCCCGTAGAGCAATCCATGAAGCCTCAGGCCATTATGGATTATAATAATGGCATGCCTTGCGGTTGACAGACATGACCAAGTACTTTCCTACAATCCAATTATGAGGCGAAATGTGAAAGGATACAAGAAAATTACTTTTTTATCTCTTTGAGATGTGTTTATTCAATGCACATGTTGTGTTTTCAGCTATAAAATAATAAGAAAAAGCAACATTTTTCTGAATTCAAAATTAACTTGGCAGAGCAACTGAATGAGAGAGTTGAATTGAGACCAAAGCCTTCCACTGGCAGATCTGCTCACAATCCAACAAGGTTACATGGAAAACACTTTCCAATGACGATCCCAGCAACTGCAAATAAAGAGTTCCCTAGCAAGAGATGCTGTTTGTTTGAGGAAAGAAGTCCGCATTCAGTGTAAGCAGTGCCTCGTTCCACTGCACTTGGACGGGTGCTTTGAAGTATATCATACTTCAGTAAACTACTAGAACTTCCTAGTGTCAGTGTAGATCTATGTACTATATCTTGTAAATACTGTAAACTATTTTAGCTTTATACTTTCATATTAGTGATGTTTTAGAAAGACTTTTGCAACCTAACCCATGGGACACATTTTTATTATCATGGTGGAGGGTAGGTAATGTACTTGTACAATAGAATAGTATACATGTTTATATATCTATATAAAAACATGCTTGGTAAAGTTTCATAATAATAGCTCTTGTAGTTCCAAATTATATAAATTTATTGTTCAAAACAACCAAACTAAAGAAAAATAGGGTAACCACCAGGCTTTGGGGGTTAGCCTACATCCTATAATCCAACTTTTTGTAATTTTTTAACCTGTAGCCAATAGTAAAATTATGATCTAAATATCATCCACTACTCTCCTCCTACTTTAGGGCAGTACCATGACCCCTTTTATGAAATTCGTCTGATTTTGAAAATACTTTTTGCCATTTACTGATGAGTGAAGTAAGTTGGGGAGGTTAGAAAGTTTTCTATTATTTTTTTACTGAAAGTAGAAAATTTTACAAAATTTTGTAAAAATCAAACTACTTTTATAATAAGGGTTCAAGGGGCCCCCCCCTAAATGGGTGACTAGGGGGGTGAAACTTAGATCACAATTTTACTATTAGCCATAGGTACACATCTGCAAAATTTCTAAAAAAAATGGATTATAGGAAGTGGCTAACCCCCACACTCCTTTTTATGACTTCTCAGGGGTTTTTATAAACTCCCCCCCCCCCCCCCCAAAGGAACTGGGAGTTAAAAAATTGTCGGTTGTTTTTTTCCTAAAGTAGACATCAAAACACACATTTTAGAAAAGAATTGGTAAAAATCTGACAACTTTTATAAAGGGGGGTTACTGGGCCCCCCTAAAGGGGGTGATGGGGGGGTTTAACTTAGATCATAATTTTTAATATTGGCCACAGGTACACACCTGCATAATTTCTAAAAAAATGGATTATAGGAAGTGGCTAATCCCCACACTTCTTTTTTATGACTTCTCAGTGGTTTTTAAACCCCCCACCCCCCAAAGGAATTGGGAGGTAAAAAATTGTCGGTAGTTTTTTCCTGAAATTGACATCAAAACACACATTTTAGAAAAAAATTTGTCAAAATCTGACAAATTTTATAAAGGGGGGCCATTGGACCCCCCTAAGGGGGGTGATGGGGGGTTTAACTTAGATCATAATTTTAATACTGGCCACAGGTACACACCTGCAAAATTTCAAATAAATTGGATTATGGAAAGTAGGCTAACTCCCAGACCCGAGGGGCCAAAAAATAGGATTTCCTCAGTGCTAAGTGTTAATTTAACACGTTAGCTGCCAAAGGTATTTTTGAAACTTCTCTCAAATGCCATGTAGGTCAGATCTGGCCGGCACCGTATATAATGGTAAGACTTTCTGTCGGCCATATCTGACCGGCAACATCAAAAAAGCAGGGTATGTTAGGTTATGTTTTTTTACTATGTGCTGCGGTCTACAGTCAATTTGTTGAACTTCTAGCGATCTTGAATATCGCTATTTACCTACAAAACGACTCCCGTTGTTGTCTACTTACTTTAGCGCGGGAAATTAATACTCAAATATTGACTTGTTGTCATGGTATTGTGTTGGCCAGAAATGGCCGGCAGTATTTAATTACGTAATATCGATCATTTTGATACTTACAAAATGAATTAAATTCTTGTTAGAAACACATTTTACGTGATGGAGTGATTGTTCAAGGATTGAATAAAGGTACAGCCAATGATTTACAAATGTTTGGTTTAATTTTTACATAAATCAGGCATATTAAACCTAACTATCATTTTTTTCAATAAAGTACATTTCCTTGTAAAATATTTAGTTGTGAAATAAAATAAAATTGTAAAAATTTGCAATATTGATAATAATTACATGACACTTTGTTATAAAACATGTTATTTGTGAACTTCACGAAAACAGTCTTTACATAAGTATGGCTTCTCAGGACACTGCTCACAAAATGTGGTTCACTTTGCCTTTGCCTTTCTTGGCCACATCACGTCCCACTTACTTGTACAGCTTTTTTTGTAACACATTTTGCAGTACCTTCTGACCCTGTGTCTACCCTTTCCCTCTCCAGTAAAGTTTTGAGATATAGTCAGATAATGGTGCCCTGTACCTTTTACAGGAGTAATAGTGTTATTATCTAGACCCATAAGTGAAACAGCCAGATTTTCTTTAAAAGTTGTAATTGACATGCAGTGCTTTTTCTGATGTCCGCCTGCTGTAGGTCTTGCTTTCACAGCATTAGTGTAGGCCAGCCAAGAGTTTACAACAGCGGTTCCAAGAACTATTTCTTCTGCTGCTTTATGGTACCATCTTCTTGACTTTCGAACACCAGTGCTATAAGATGAGAGTTGGTCAGACACATCGATGCCCATCTTTCCCTTGTTGTACTCAACTATCACTAATGGCTTAAAAAATGTCATTGCCTTTTTTGTCTATTTTTTCCTGTGAGAACGTACTCTACTTCATGTCTGGTGGACAACATTCGCACTTCTCTCTTGTCCTTCCATTTGGTAACTACAATACCATCTTCATTTTCAAGGGCTTTCATTTCTCCTTTTTTTATTTGTGCCTTCATAACATCGGCAGGGAGACCTTTCCTGTTTGCTCTCACAGTACCAACAAGGTGGGTTCTTCTAGCTAAAAGATTTTTGGCAAGTTGCACTGATGTGTAGTAATTATCTACATATAAGATGTGTCCCTTATCCAAGTTATGTTCCATGAGTTCCATGACCACTGAGGTTGAAACTAATTCATTATTTTCATTCTGGATGGTCCCTTTACCCATGTAAACTTTTATACAATAGGTATACCCTTGCTGGTCACAAAGTTTGAAAATCTTTAGGCCATATTTGTGGGCCTTGTTGGGTATGTACTGTCGAAATGACAGTCTGCCCCTAAAGGGAATCATGCACTCGTCTATTACGAGATCTTGGCCAGCAGATTTCTTGTTCAAAAAAATGTCGTTCATCTTAGAAATTAGGGGCAAAATCTTTGCGATACGCCCATCACGTTCCTCAGCAGCATGATCGTTAAAATGCCAAAAGCGTAGCATTAGCTGGAAACGGTTTCGGCTCATAACTTGAGAAGCAACAGTATTCTTATACAAAATGTTGCCAGACCAGTAGTCTGTTATGCGGGATGATTAGACAAGCCCATCCATATGAGGATACCAATAAACTTCCACATTTCTACATCATCTGTGGGAGCCCATTTATTAAGTCTACTACTTCGGTTCAACCTCGTTTCTCGCAATACTTTACTGGCATTTCTATTAGTCTCTACGACCATCATTTGTATAATGTCGTCAGTAATGAAAGCTAAGTAATAGTCTACAGGTTTAGCATCATTGGCCATATTTAAATGGTACTCAGAAGTAGAAGTGAAAAGAAATTCTTGTTGCCTACCTTTAAATTCAGTCCATTCATCCATCATCACTTCTCCGTCATTTTCACCAGAATCGCCACCGTTCATATCATTTGTCTCTATTTCCATTGTAGCCTCGCCTTCATCATCACTACTGTCATGATCCGATTCACTTGGCAAAAAGTCCCGGATCTTCATCCGTGTCGTCAACACTTGAACCTATGTTTTCCTCAATTTCATGTTGAGGGTCTGGTTCACTGGACATTGGACAGTCCAAAAGTCTTTGAATTTGTTCTTCATTTACGTCTGTACTACTCATAATGAAATCGTTTTACACAAGTTTAGTTTCGTTCAAACTAGGTTAAAAGAAAAGATTACGCACGCACAATAGGTTATTAGAAGATACAATACACTATGGCGGGAACGCAGTGGAATGCACGGACGAGCAATGGTTACTGCGCAGGACAGTGGCTGACAGCGCTAACAGTGGCAGACGGCAGCCCTAACTGATACCAACATCGGCGCACAAAATAGTCGCAACAGTGAGCAATATAGTGCCGGCCAGATCTGGGCGGCAGTGTTATTTTTAATGAAAAATCACAACGAAAAAATGTTGTGCCGGCCAGATATGGCCGACGCTCAAATTGCATTATATTCAAGAGATTTCAATGCAGTTTTGACAGAAAATGAATTTTAACTAACAAAACAATTCGAGTTAATGAATAAAATAATTTTAGAAACTTGGCAATTTCGGGTTGGGCAGTAATATGAGCGTGGCATTTAGGGCTAGTTTACTGCCGGTCAGATCTGACCTCCATGGCAGCTAACGTGTTAAAAAGCAGCATGCCAATGGGTTAACAACCAAATACCCTGTTAAAAAAAAACCAAATATCTACAAGACTTGTGAGTAAAGTAACCGGTAAAAAACGATTGTTTAAAGATATTTCAAATACTACTAGTACACCTGCCATTGAAAGCACTAGTTCTGTTTAGTTCAGAACCAAATAAAAATGTTGAGGAGGAAGCATTTGAAGTCGCTCCAAATGATGAAAATTCCCCAGATATACCTGTACCAATAAAACGAAGGAACAAAAATCCAGTACCTGTGATAGATAGAGCTGAGATAAAACGGAAAAACCTAAAGCTTAAACACCCTGTTTTAACTCCATGTAATATCTCGTGTAATAGAAGTTGCTCTACATTTTCACAACAACGTAGGGAGGAAATAAATAATTTATTCTTGGACCTTGATCATAAAAAAGCGATCATTTATTTTTGGTAGTAAATGTCCAAAGTTGATGTCAAAAGACGAACAACTAACAATGAAAAGAGAAATTGCACTATAAAGTATACTTTGAAAGATGACAATAATGTAGATATTGAAGTTTGTAAAGTTTTTTTTTTTACATCCTCTGGACAAACGTGGAAAAGCTCCAGCTAAAAATAAAGGACCTTTAGCATTAATCCAAAGTCACATTGAATCTTTCAATCCTGAGATATCACACTATAGAAGAGAACATGCCCCTAACACCCGTTATCTACCTAGTGATTTATCTGTATCCATTTATGCATGAACAGTTCCTTGAGAATTTTTCTGAATAGCGAGGCAAAGTGTCTTATGAGTTGTATAGGAAAACCGTTAAATAAATAAACATTTCCTTTGCTCAGATGGGGCATGAGGAATGTGAAAAGTGTGAAAAATTCAACTTACATTCCCATACTAAAGACAATTTGAATGTCGATTGTAATGATTGTTTTGTCTTGGCAAACTCACCACGATAAAGTTCAATAGCAAGGGAACTTTACCAGTCTTGTACTTATAAAGACCAACCAGAGGGCACAATTTGTGTCCACAAGAGATCTCCAAAAAGTCATAATGGTCCCACGTATTTGACACATTCAAAAAAGTATTATTTTTGAAAAGACTTGTCGTGTATAATCCAACGTTTGCTCCAGTAGGAGCCAATTCTAATCTGACGCCTTTTCTCTGTCTATGGCACGAAGCAATACGAATGAGAAAATAAAGAAGAACTTGTTAGTACATTCTACTGTTTTTTTAAGAAAAATAGAGACAGCAAAATAATTAATATTTTGGCTGGATAATTGCAGCGGACAGAATAAGAACTGGTGCTTGTACTCCTTTCTAGTAATGTTCATAAACTCGGATGAAATAGCAGCAAGTGAAATCAATTTATTTTACTTTTGAAGCTGGTCACAGTTTTATGGCCACAAGGGTTTACTTTTGAAATGTACTACATTCAGTACATCACCAGATTGAACTGTCCCTCCAACGCCAGGAAAAGACCTATGACTTTCAAGATTTTGTAAGAGCATGTACTTCAGCGTGCAAAGGGAAAATTGAAGTCCACGAAAATGCAGATTGGAGATTTTTTATATGTGGCAAGACTTAACATCAAAGTCAAAACTCAAAACACCCGGTAGAGTCAAGTTGGCAGATGTGTCACATGTCAAGGCTGAAAGAGGGAAAATTTGTATTGAAATACAAGACTTCACATCAACCAAACGAACCATACAAAGACATGGACTTTTTTCAAAAAAACTGCATAAAGAAAAATTGAATAAAACTACCAGAACCCCTAACAGTACCACGTGGATTTGAAGCCACAAAAAACACAAACTCCTGATAGATCTCTGTGGAATCATGCCAAGCAATAGACAAGTTTTTTGGCAAAACTTGCCTGAAAAATAAATGTATTTTTTTGGAAGTAGATTGATTTCTGGATGAACAAAATCAGAAATATGGGAACAACTTTATTCCAATTCTTTACTATTTACCTATGTGAAATATTTCAATTAATCTATTTAAAAGTTCTTAAATATTGTACACTATTGAATTATTAAACAATTTAAATTGTATAAGTGTTGTTTTTTTAACAAATCCTCAAAGTATTAAATTGTTTTTTTTTAACAAATCCTCAAAGTATTAAATTATTAAGAAATTCAATTAAAAAAGGCATGTAGGTTGGGTACCGTACAACTAACACGAATAATGATTTTACCCACTTACTGGCCCAATACAACATATTTCAAGCACGTATTACTAAGCAATAAAGTAGTAAGTACATACTGCTTAAATTTACTGTTAGTTCTAAAAACAATTATTGCTAAGCAAAAGAGCAGTAAGTACTTACTGCCAAATGAATCTTATGGTATTAGGTTAAATTACTAAGCAAACAAGCAGTAACAGCTTTTAAAAAAAAAAATGCATTTTTCAAAATTCTATTGTTTAAAATGAATTCTGGGTACCTATTTACCTTAATAACATATAGATCAAAAAAAAAAAAAAAAAAACACTTAAAGTATTTTACGGACACAGTAAAAACTTTAAATCCTGTTTTCTCAAAAGTTGGATTTTGTAAATTTTGTAGACCACTTTTTTCCTTAGCAGGGCAGAATACTGATGAAGACCCAGACTTTGTTGTAAGTGATGTTGATGAGGTTAGTAATAGTGAAGAAATTAATAACCCACAACCATCTACATCATAAAGAGTTAAATTTAGTTCAAGTACACCTTCCAAGCGCAGACCTACACTACAAACAAATACTAAGCCTCGGCGTTTATTTGATGAAATAATATCTGACGTGCCAGATTCAGACAATAATGAAAATCTTATACTACAACCTTCTAACAGAGTATCTACGAGTAATTGGAAGTCTGTGGATGAGACTTTTAACATGTACCCCTACAATCCAAACAATGAGCCTGTAGGTATTAATCCAGACCTTGTTGAATGAAACTATGATAAATTGCGAACCTATTGACATTTTAATTTGTTTTTAAACAGTGAAGTTGTTGGTTTACTAGTGGAAGAAACTAACCGTTATGCACAGCAGATTATACAAAGTATTCCTCATAGCCCCCATGGTAGGCTTGGGAAATGGATTGAATGTACAGTTAGCGATATGAGGCAGTTTTTCGGAATTGTTATGTACATGGGGTTAAAATAGCTCATTACTGGAGAAACGACACGTTATATAATTCAGTATTATCTAAAGTCATGTCTAGAAATAGGTTTGAGCTCATTCTAAGAGTTTCTACACTGTGCTAAAAATGAAGAACACATTCCAGGAAATAGGCTTTACAAAATCGAAAAACCTGTTTCCCTATTGAATGAAAGTTTCAAATTATTAGCTATACCTACAGAGAAACTGTGCGTTGATGAGTCAGTTGTACCATTTCTTGGACGGTTAATTTTCAAACAATACTTAAAGAACAAAAGGCAACGTTATGGAATTAAGATATTTAAGTTGTGTGCAGAAGGTGGCTATTGTGTAACTTATAAGATATACAGTGGGAGGGAGCAAGATCAAAGAGCTACAAATCTTTCCGCCAAGGTAGTTTTGGAACTAGTAGAGCCTTACTTGGATCTTGAAAGGACAATTTATACCGATAATTGGTACAACTAGTGTTCCTTTTAGCTGAATGTTTAGGCAAAAGAAACACCCATTTAGTGGGCATACTAAATAAGAAAAGGAAAGACAACCCTAAAGAAACTATGAATGCAAAACTAAAGAAAGGGGATATTGTAGCTATAAAAAATGAAATGTGATAGTATTAAAATGGAAGGATAAAAGAGATGTACAAATGCTTACAACAAAACATGGCACCGAATGTAGGACAATAAATGTGAAAGGAGAGAAACAGAAGAGTAAACCTGAAGCTGTGATTGAATATAACACTGCCAAAGCATTTATTGATTATGGAGACCAAATGGCAGCCTATTCATCACCTCAAAGGCGCAGCGTAAAACGGTACAGAAATATTGTAATTTGACATGATCCTCAGTACATCAGTGTTTAATTCTCTCCACATATTCAAGAGTATATATATACGAGGGCTGTTTTTTAAGTAAGGCCGTTCTCACTCCCCGTACACGTTAGTAGTTCGCGTTCCAGCCGTAACGAGCGTGCGCACCGCCTCCCGGCATTCCTAGCGAACAACTTAATGTCAGTTTGCAGCTCTGTAGCTAACCTGTATGCATTACTGTGGATCTTTAAAATGTTTAAGATTATCCAATCACCCCCGCCGCATGTGAGATTCGGTCAGTGATACAATTTTTGACTGCAAGAAACAGTCGGCTGCTGACATTCACCATCAGCTTTGTGAGGTGTATAATGGGATATATATATAATAATATAATAATGTATCACTTATCCCAAGCAATGGGATCTCCTCTTTCAGGCCTTCTTGCAAATATATATATGCAAACATTTAGAAAAGAACAAAATAATGAGTGACACTAATCCATTTAAAGACAAAATAATTTATTGGTTTAGATATGTGGATGAATATATTATGTCTTTTCAATGGAGATGAGAACCAGGCAGAACACTTTTTAACATTTCTCAATTCTATAACACCAACAATTAAGTTTTCTAAAGAAAATCCAAAAAGTCAAAATTAACTTTCTTGATATAAGTATTTCTAATCTTAATGGAAAGCACTCATTTGAAATTTATAGAAAAACAACCCAAACAGATCTTCTAATACCATCATCCTCTAACCATCCTTGGAAATACAAATTAGCAGCATTTCACTCAATGGTAAACAGAATGTTAAATATACCAATGAGTGATGAAAATAAAAATAAAGAAATAAAAATAATAAAATACCTAGCTGTCAAAAATGGATATCAACACCAAATTGTAGACAAAATGATTAAGAAGAAAACAAGAAAAATTAATAAAACCAACAAAATACTACCTAATCATAATACTACAGAAATTCAAAAATATATATGTGTACCATTCAATACTAAATTAAACAAAGCTGTTCGAAAAACCTTTCAAAATTCAAAATTCTCCATCAGTCACCAAACAAGAAATAATACATTTAAACTTATTGAAAACAAAGTCAACCAAAATGATGACAAACAGGAATTATACAAACAAATCTGGAGTATACAAAATTAACTGTAGTGACTGTGAAAGCTATTATATTGGGCAAACTGGAAGAAATTTTAATAAAAGGTTTAAAGAACACATACAAGCTTTAAAAACAAATAACATGTCTACAAATAAAATCAAATTTTGCTGAACACCTATTGGAGACTGATTATAACTACACAAATATTGAAAAGAACATGGAAATTTTAGATATCGAAAGGAAAGGAGAGAAGTTAAACACAAAAGAAGAATTACACATTTATCTAAATTATAATAAAGATCCTCACAACATTTTAAATAGTAATCTGAAAAATAAGACGAATCCAATTTTTGAAAAAATTAAAATATTAAATACAGATTACTAATAAGAAAATTACAACTGTGTCATTTAAATTTAACATATGTTTAAAAGGTCCACATGTGTATATCTCATTGTTTATTATTTATCTAATTATTTAGAGGTTAATGTACACTGAAGATGGTTAAAAACCGAAACACGTGTATGTAATAAAAAGTTTTAATTTAAAGGGTTTTAGTTATTTTCATTACATTAAATATAAATAGATAACCCTATAAGTGGAGTTAATAACATAAAAAATACAAAATATACTTGACTCCCTGAATGAAAAATTTAAATCTGCTCTGACTCCTCAGCAGCAACTCTGTATTGACGAGAGTTTGATTCCCTTTCGTGGCAGGGTGGGATTTAGACAATACATCCCTAACAAGGCCAGCCGCTATGGCATTAAGATCTTTAAGCTATGCACTGAAAAGGGTTACACCTGGAATTTTAAGGTGTACACAGGTAAATCCGAAGGAAGGAGAGTTGGTCTTGCTCAGGCCATTGTGATGCAGTTGATTTCCCCGTTACTTGAATGCTGGTCGAACACTGTATGTTGACAATTGGTACAGCAGCATAGCTCTAGTCCATACCTTGAAAGAGCGTTCCACTCATTTAGTTGGAACACTTCGTAAAAACAGAAGAGGAATCCCAGCATGCATTGCAAATGCAAAGCTAAACAAGGGTGATGTTGTGGGGAAAGAAAGCAATAGCAATGTCGTCGTGATAAAATGGAAAGATAAGAGAGAAGTAATGATGATAACGACACAGCATACTGATGAATGTATTGAGATTCCTCAAAGGCGAGGAATCAAAATAAAACCAAGATGTGTGGTTGACTACAACAAGGCCAAATCTTTCATAGATTTGTCTGATCAAATGGCTTCATATTCTAGACCTCTGCGACGCTGCGTAAAATGGTATAAGAAAGTACTGTTTGAACTACTTCTAAACACAGCAGTGGTGAACTCACTTCTTCTGTACAACATTGTGAATGAAAAGAAAAATGCAAATCACCCAGTTCAGACAGGAAATCGCAGATTCTCTTATTGAAACCCAAAGAGGGAGAGGAAGATGAACCTCAAGCTGCAAGAACTCCCAAACATAAGCTTATCGAAATCCAGGGTCCTAAACGCTCAGTACGTCGGAGATGCGGCAACTGCTACAAAACTCTCTCAAAGTCTTATGGTCGTGAACATGCCCAGAAACAGTGCAAGAGAGTAACCACAAAATGTGTCCATGTGCAATGTATTTAATTTGTTTGAACTGTTTCAATGCAACCCATAAAAGCCCATTCATGTAATATTAGTGTGTAATCTAAAGTTCTGAATACAAACATGATGTACTTATTACATTCAATTATTTTAATTATAATCTAATTTTTCAAGGCTATAGAGGTTTTATAATTTTTAACTTTTACTCATGTTATAAAACAAGTTCTTGTACAACTGGGTTTTACTTAGTCTATTCCTATAGTGTAAACCACAATAAACAAACCCAATTTTTCAGCCTATTTATTTTGAGTTGTAAAAACAGTATCCAATAACCATATGACCCTTTTTTATCTTCATTTAATAAGCTATCAGTTAGTATAAATATAATTGCTGGAATGTGTTTACAGATACTGTGAAAAAAGTTTTAAAAAAAATGTATAACCTAAGAGCCACCGTTGGTCCTCACGGCGCACAGAGGAAGTTCATAAAATTAGTCCTTGGCCTACAGATACAGCAAAAATATATTCCGTGGTGGCAGTCAACGTGTTAAGATAGTGGTGTGTCTCACCTCACAGAAATTTTTAACTGTAAAGGGGCTTACCCTTGATTAAAATACAGAAATTTTCCTAACGAAATTTAAAAGATTGCACTTAGGCGGTGCTAGTTAAGAGCCTTAAAACTAAATAACAACTCAGGGGTGAACTGTAAAAGGGCTCACCCTTGCCTAAAACTAGCGGTTAAAATGTTTACTAAAACTAATCAGGTACTATAGGACTCATATTCTGGACATTAATTTGGTGCTCTCCAGAAAACTAAAGAGCTTTGTTAAAACATCTTCTTTGTCACCAAGCAACTCATCTAACCGGCCTGGCCAATGTTCTCCTCTGCCCGGCGTAGAGGCGGGCAGTCTATCAACAAGTGGCTGACGTTTAACGCCATGTTACACTCCGTACACTGCGGTGGATCACCACGACTCATTAGGAAACCGTGAGAGAGGCGAGTGTGTCCGATACGGAGTCGACACAGTACAACTTCCTCTCTACGGTTAAAGCGGTAAGCAGTCAACCAAGGCTTTACTGTGTATTTAATCTGCCGAAGTTTCTTATTGGCCACTTAATCCCACGATATATTCCACTGATGTTGTAGTCGTGACTTTACAATCGGCTTTAGATCGGACGCGATTGATCGCCTAGTACATGGAGTCAGAGAGATTGCCTCCTTTGCTGCCCTAATCCTCGATCTCGTTACCAGATATTCCGGTATGTCCAGGTACCCATAGTAACGTAATTGCAATACCCCGCCCGTCCTGGGTATGACGTTAAACTGCCCACACCCACCTAACCATTTCCTTCATTCCTACCCAATCCCCCTTCCAGGGTTCTTATTAGTACCCCGCTCTGTTCGACCGTTCCAGTACATGGCTCGCTGGGAGTGCTTAAGCCGGCACTAGGTGCCCTATCTGGTGTCGGTGAGAGCTGATGTGAGCTTGTCTCTGCCGAGGCGTAAGTCATGTACTGGTTCAGAAGCCAGCCACTTCGATGTCCTTGGTCAGGAAGTGTGTATTGAGCAGGAGTGTCGGAGCTCCTGCTGCAACGTGCGAGCCCAGGCCGTGCGAGTATATACCCAGCCTGGTTAAACGAGTCCAACACCGGGCCCCGGGGATCTGGGGTAGATTAACCTGGGCTCCCACGGGACCCAGTTTTATCGAGGGCGTGCCCGTTCCCGGTGTATCTCGGCCTGCACCCTTACACACGATGCGCTGGTTAAAATACCTATGGAAAACCGAAACCACCCCAAAACTAGGGCAAAGTGTAGTAGCAAGAGATCAAAGTGATCTAGAGAAGAAACG